>NC_056557.1:34334957-34353600 GCF_013358625.1 Macadamia integrifolia
TTTTTTTTTTTTTTTTTTTGTGTAAAAGAAGGGAGTTTCAGTTACCTGCACCGATATCGATGGCTGTCGAGAACTATTTTGAGTATGTCAAAGTAAAACAATGAAACAGTAGAGTACTTGCCTGGTAATTAATCAGACTAACACATGGCATCAAAATTGATTAACCGAGTGGCCCAAAATGTAACAAAACCCAATAGCACACTTGGGCCTTGGTTTGACAGTTTGCAATGTTCAGCAAAATACTTGTTTGAGAGTTGGTCACTTGATCAACTCCTCTCAGGTCCCTGTTGATTCCTCTATGGGTCTTTACATGACCCCTATGTGGGTCTATTATGTAATGGGCAATAGGCCCTTGAACTTGAACCAAAAAAAAAAAAAAATTACCAAAATGAAGTAATACCTGGCCAAACTTGTATGTCATTTATTCATATGTGAACCTGTAATACTGCTTGTTGAAGGAGACTCAAGAACAATCGGTTTCAGGCAGAGCTAGCTAGTGATGCACATCAAGAAATTTTCCCATAAATAATAATGCATATACCCTCAAAAAAAAAAAAAAGGTAATTTATTTTTCATGTAAATTTGCTGAAGTCAAAGAAGGAAAACAGGTTATTAGTAGTTAGTAACACCTCTTCAAAAAAATAAATAAATAAAAGGCGTGAAGGATTCTTCTTACTCCTAATGAGAGTTCACTGGCAGTAGAAGCTGTAGCAATATTGTAATGGCCCGTTCCTCAACTCCCAGCAGCCTGCTAGTGCTTTTGTGAAGTATTCTCGAAAGCCAAAATGGAATTGGACCATTTCCGCTCCAATATATTTATAGTGAATGCAAGAGCCACAGTCGTTTTCTGTGTTTTATTTCTCCAGAAGTTACTTCAGGAAATTTCCAAAAAAAAAAAAAAGTGCATCCAAAAGAAAAAATACCCATATGTAAGAAGCCATTTGATAACTTTAATGAGATTATACCGTGTCTTTGTAAGTAAAGCAATGCTTCTGCTCCACTCAAGGTGTCTAATTCCTGACTGAAACATCAAAAGATAAAGAGGGAGATGAATAAAGGTTTATAAATCTTTCTATTTTGTTAAAGAGGAAGGAATCGAATAGCATCATCATAACAGCCAATACTTTATAGAGTAAGACTGTTAAGGAAGGGATATCAACCTCCTTAGTAATCTCTTCCTCACTTGTAAGGCACGTTAGAACTTCTAATTCAAGATGCTAAATTAAGTTTTCCTAACACTCCGTTTATTTTCATGTAAAAGGTAGAAAAAAAATTCCTATAAAATATAATTTTTCACTATGTTATAAACAAAAAATACCAAAAGAAAGAAATATAAAAAATAATAATAATAATAAAATTAAATAAATAAATAAATAAAATTACCCCAAGGAAGATTTTATGTAATATATCATTTCATGAAAAAAACAGTGCCTTAAGGGACAATCTATGAGGAAAACTATGATTTGGGAGTACAATGGAGCTTTTCAAATCCAAGATCTAGGTTTTAACATTTAGATCTATTTCAGTGATTTAGTCCTTTTGATGGGGGAAGCACTTTGGACTCAAATCTTCTCCAGACGCTCAGCCGTTGGGCATCTCAACAAGCATCGATCCAATGGTTGAGAGGATCTAAAGGTGTGCTTTAATGTGTTGGGGTACGTGTCCAAATCCTCCAAATTGTCAGATGTTGAATTGGGGGTTCTAGCAGGATCTAAATCTTACAACTTCTGTTCCTATGGTCCTACAATTTGTGCTTTAAGAAGTAAACCCAATATAATTGATTGGATAATATATAAGGGCTGAGACAATTATTTAATGCCTCCAGCTTCTTTAGGCCTAGTATGATGTATATACAACATTTTATGACCAGCCTGGAAGAAACATAGACCTAGTCTAGCCTGGCCAAAAGTTTGAGATTGTCTAGCCAATGGGTCTTTCGGTCCCACTTCTCTCAAAATTTAAAAGGATAATTTGTTTGTAAACAAGGTGGTTATAACAGAAGATTGTATTCATATTTTCTTTTAATGTTTACCCATGTAATTATTTTATCTTTCAATTTAGCGGTGTAAGTTTGGATCTTGATGGCTTGTACCTGTCATGGCCCACCCTAAGCCCGATTGGGGCTTGGGTTAAGAATTTTGACATTAAGGGTGGATTAGGGTTGAAAAACACTAACCCTAGGTCAGGGTTAACCTTGATTTATGAAATATAATTTAGGACTATCATCAAATCCTTTTATTCAAAATAATACAATCTTGTTCATTGATTATTATGGTCACTTGTTCTGAACATCTATTATTGTGTTGCACTCCACAATTTTAATTGCTTACTGATCATTTGATTTATTGGTGTTTTTTTTTATTTAATGTATAACCCACGAATGGCAAAAACATGGTCAATCAAGGTTAACCAAACCCTGACAAAAATCAGGGCCAACCCAACCCAATCAAAATCAATTAAGGTCAGACTGGGTTGGCATGAGCCCGACAAAATTGGGCCTAGGTTGAGTTTTGGGACCTAAGTTTGCCGAGTCCGGTGAATCTTCACCTAAGTAAAGTAGGACTCCCAATTCACGTACATTGATACGTTGACATTTGTTAAACCCTTGATCGAATGGTAACTACTTATTATCCTATTTTCAAATATTCTAAAGATTTACAAATGTAAAGGAAATGACCCCAATAAAAGGTAATTGCTGCTTTGATTCCGTTTTGTAATTTCTTTCTTCTTATAACACATAAGTCATAAGAGATTATTTTATTTTCTTATTTTACCTCTCTCTCTCTCTCTATCTCTCTCTCTCTCTCTCTCTCTCTCTTCTTCTCCTTCTCCTTCACTCTTAACATAGTTGAGAGAGTGTTGACGAAGAAAGGAGAGAGACAGAGAGAGGGTGGGCGGCGATGGTGGTAGTGCTGGGTATTAAAATAATCTCTAGTGTTTTAATAGGAATTAGATTACCAGCGAAATCAAAGGGGAACAAAGGGGAGAGAGAGGGTATAAAAAAAAATTAAGGTAATATCTAGTGTTTTAATAGGAATGAGACTGCCAACCGAATCAAAGGAGAATACACTTTCCGTGTTTGTTGGGATTCTTATTTTCTTCTTTATTTACACTATTCCGTTAAAAAGCGTAAGTGAATTGGGAGCATGAAGATTCACTGGACTCAGTTTGCCAGGAGTTTTAAGTGGTTTTCTGCCTTGTTTCACCTCTAATTCAGTTTTTTTTTTTTTTTTAAAGTGGTTTTCTGTACTTTTTCCCTGCCTATGATCCTATCCATCTCCCTCTTCGATCCTCGCCAACTTCCTTCTTCCCCATATTGGGCTCTCCCACTCTCACTTCCCTCCATCGCTGGCTACTACTCTAGCTTTGGCTCTGGCTTTGGCTCTCTCTCTCTCTCTTACGACTCCCTGTCCCCACCCCATGGCCTGCCTGCAACTCAACGCCCTCCCCCATGGCTCCCCTCCCCCCACTCCAGCCCCACCACGTCGCACCCCTATTCAATTGGTCAATCCCTCTTCCTAACTCTGCTTCCCAACTGCTTCCCCTGCCTCACTGCATCGAACCTGCAGCTATATAGATGGTTAGCTTTAGGTGATGGACCCCGACTTCTGTGTGGGAAGACGAGCAGCCCTTGCTGCCATGCGTTGCTGAAAGATCATGTGCATGGTTCATGATGGGACCTAGGCCCACTATAACCACCTCACCATCCACCAATGACTACAGTGCATTGTTCCTTTATTAGCATTTTATAGCTACTACTTTACCTATACGCGATAGCCCTAGACACCATGGAATCCGCAGCAAGCGGCAATGCGGAAAGATGACGTGAAGATGAGGCTTAATTGGGATAAGGATTTGCAAGTCGGACTTGGAGGGATGCAGAGAAGATTGGGAAAGGAAATGGATAGAGCATGTTGAGATTCACTGCCAACCAACTCCTACCATTAAGGAGAACTTGGACGATTGTGGAGAAAAACAAAGTCTTTGTAATGGCTAGTGGAGACCAGGTCTATAGGAAGTTTAGTTAATAACAATGGTCACTTAAAGACCTATGTTTTTAGGAGTCAGGTTTATTGCTTATGTTGAGGAGTATTGTTGTATTTTAGGAGTTACAGTTTGTTTCAAATTCTATTTAAGCTTTTAGCAGTATTTTAATTATCGAATAATACTCCGTTTTCACGTTTCCATCAAGTAAGAAGAGTTCAGCTCCTTGTTTTTTGCTATAGAGTGTTCTAGAAATAAATTAAAAAAAAAAAAAAAAAAAGACAATCACTATCACAGATGTAGTGCATAGTGCACTAGTTGCAGTTGTAACCTCTGCCTGAAGAGTAGATGCTAAGAGTGTGGATGGCCTTAAAAAAAAAAATATATATATATATATATATATCTAACACTCCTCCATATTAAAACTTTTACATCTCCTTCTCCTTTGCTATTTTACAATGTATAAATTCCCTCTCTTTTTCACCTACTAAATGTCTTTGTTCCCCTTTTCTTCTTTTTTCTTCTGCAAAGACAAAACAAGGCAACCGTCAATTATTCCCTTTCCTCTCTCCACAACCCACTCACCCACCCTACCACCTACTTTTGCCTTGCAACCCCTCGCCATCCTCGCTTATCCCCACCCAATTCTATCAAGAAGACCCTCACATCTCTCTCCCCCTCTCGGTTATTCATCTCCAACTCCATCTCTCTTGCCTCGTTACCTCCCACTTCCCCAGTTAATAAGTGAAAAGGTGAGATAATTTGGGTATTTTAAAACATCAGGGGAGAAGGAATGTAAAAGTTTGAATATAAGAGAGTATCAAGAAAAAAAAAGTTGAAGATAAGGAAATATTAGTAAATGTAGGCTAAGTGTAAAGGAATGATAGTAATTGCCCCAATAAAAATTTCTTGGGGAAACCAGATAAGTGAATGATAAATAAAACCATTGTTTTTTTAAATATAAATAACACCATTCAAATTTCAATTTCAAAACCTCTCTCTCTCTCTCTCTCTCTCTCTCTCTCTCTCTCAACTTCAACATCATAAAATAGCAAAGTTAGTCCTTACCAAAAAAAATATATATATAGCAAAGTTAGTCATTTTCTTTTGGATTAGAACACATGATGAACTCAGAATTACAGCAAGCCTGAATTACATGGTTAGGGGAAGTGGAGCCGGGGCGGGGTAGAGAGGGGTCGCGGATCGAGATGCGGGAGGTCGGAGGGAGGTTGGATGGAAATTACATGGTTAGGCTTTCCCTCATGGTGCCACCTCATTGTTTTGGGGGTATAAAAGTAAAGTCAATAACAGACGGACCAAAATCTGGAAGATGTATTGTGTAATATATATTATTTTTGGACTTTTATATAATTCCTTTATATGATAAGCTTAAGATGATTCTGATATTTGGATTTCTTAATCACTTATAATAAAATAAAGAGAAAATTGCATTGCCACCCCTGAACTTTGGTCCTTATTCAACGCCACCCCCTGGACTTTTCGAAACGTCAAAGCCACCCCCTAAAAATTCAAAAAATTTCAAATCGGTCCCTGCTGTTAGCCGACCTTGTTAAATGAATGAAAACCGATTAGTTTTTTTATAATATACCCAAAATACCCCCACCTATTGTGAGAGGACAATATTGCCCTCTCTTTTATTTGCATCTTCTAAACCCATCTCCCATCTCTCATCTCACTCCTCTCACTCACTCTGGTCGGACAAGAAGAAGAAGATGATGACGACGGTACGGTAACCTGCAACTCGATCCATCCCTCTGGCTTGCGATTCTCCCCCCTCCGGCGTGCAAAGCTCTCCCCCCTTCGACGCCCAACAGTTGTCTTCGCCCACGACATGGTCATCCGTCTCAGCGAGGAGCTTATGATAACCTCCCACGAGACCATCGAAGGCCGTGGCGCCCACGTCCACATCGCCAACGGCGCTGGCATTACTCTACAATTCGTCGACAACGTCATCCTCACTAACCTTCATATCCACGACATCTACGCTAGCGGTGGCGGCCTCATCCGTGACTCTGTCGACCACTACGGCCAGCGCAGTGGTAGCGACGGCGACGACATCTCTATCTTCGGCTCCACCAACGTCTGGGCCGACCATATGTCCATGTCCCGTTGCAAGGACGGCCTCATCGATGCCATCATGGGTTCCACCGCCATTACCCTCTCCAATAACCATTTCACTAGCCACAACGAGGTGACTTGAACATAACTAACTGATTTTTCAACGAACTTAACTAATTCTGAGTCGACTCACTGATGCTGGTGAGTTATGTGAACAAGCGATGCTGTTCGGCGCAAGTGACAGCCACGCCGCTGACGAGAAAATGCAGATCACGGTAGCATTCAACCACTTCGGGAGGGGATTAGTTCAGAGGATGCCGAGGGTCCGATGAGGATTCGTCCACGTTTTGAACAATGATTACACACACTGGCAAATGTACGCCATTGGTGGCAGCCAACACCCAACCATCATCAGCCAAGGCAACCGCTTCATCGCTCCACCCACAACGGCAGCAAAGGAGGTGACCAAGAGGGATTACGAAGGGGAGGATGTTTGGAAGAACTGGTGTTGGAGATCTGAGGGTGATCTGATGATGAACGGTGCCTTTTTCGTGCAATCGGGATCCCCATTCAAGAAGAAGCTCTTCTCCAACAAAGACTTGATCAGGCCAAAGCCCGGCACCTTTGTCACTAGGCTAACCCGCTTTGCTGGTGCACTCAACTGCAAGATCGGCAAGCCTTGCTAAATCGGTTCTTCTTCTTCTGCTGCTGCTTCTTTAGACACTTCACCTTAGAAGCCTACCGTGCTTAAACAAAGAGCAACTCTTTGTAATTCAGTAATTAATTTGGATTCTTCACTATGTCAGTATCCTGAAATTTTGCTTCTTAATCTAGGTTATCGTACCGTCGTCGTCTTCTTCTTCTTGTCCGACCGAGTGAATGAGAGGAGTGAGATGAGAGATGGGAGATGGGTTTAGAAGATGCAAATAAAAGAGAGGGCAATATTGTCCTCTCACAATAGGTGGGGGTATTTTGGGTATATTATAAAAAACTAACCGATTTTCATTCATTTAACACGGTCGGCTAGCAGCAGGGACCGATTTAGAATTTTTTGAATTTTTAGGGGGTGGCTTTGACGTTTCGAAAAGTCCAGGGGGTGGCGTTGAATAAGGACCAAAGTTCAGGGGGTGGCAACACAATTTTCTCTAAAATAAAACTTTGAGAAGGTGCAAGCTAGTAGGGTTAAAGTGCAATCATACCCAGACCTTAGACCTTATAACTAAAAGCATATCTTCTTCGCATTTTAAAATATCACTAATGACATAAATAAATTAAGGGAGAGGGGATGCTGCCTAGTCATGCAGTTACTACACCAAAACACAGGCCAATGGGAGTGACAAATGTATCAACCATGGAGGGGAGGTGAGGCGGGGTAGTCTTTTCACTCATCCATTGGGCATAGGAAGTGCAAAAAGAAAGCGTTCTTCTCCTCATAAATTGATTTCAACCAATCGACTCAAAGGTTTATAACAAACAAAGACATAATTTATACATGAATACAAATTGCACTTTTTTTATGTTTTCTTCCCTCTACAACCATTGAAATCAAAGGTTTAAATTTATAACAAACAAGACACACTTTATACTTTATTACACATTGCACCTCTTGTTGTTCCCTCTACACCAATGGTAAAGTACTATTACACCTATTCATGAATGTTTATTCGAATTTCTCTTCCCGAAGACAGCTGATGAAGATGTGGTAAACATCAATTGTATGAATAAGGGAAGTTCCACCAAAGCATAAATAGTGACTGAGACACTTGCAAGAAAAACAATGGGAAAGAAGCCCCATATACGAACCTTGAAGCGAAGCATAAATAAGATGGCTGACACAAAGGCTGTCATCATCCCCACAATAGAGACAAAGAGAAATAAAAGGCCCAACATCAACATTCGAGGCAGAGTCGACAAGAAGTCTTCTTCAGCATATCGTGAAGTAATTATGGCTAGAAACACCAACATAGAAGCGACTGAAGAGCAAAGTGCCAATATATTTGATACAACAAAAAGTATTGGAAACTTGCCTTGTATGTAATTATTGGCTTCTCCTCCTCCTGTTGTATGACTTGGTACTGTAAATACTGCTTGAAACATAATTGTAGTGATTAGTGTTGCTACCACCATACATTGTGTCGATGTTTCCTTCAACCAAGTTGCTCCTTCTTTTACTAGGTCTTTATGCTCCTCCGTGAATAATATTCTTGATGTTTTCTTATCTTTGTTTATAACAAGAGCATTGGTGTACATAATACTTTCCACTTCCTAAAATAAAGAAAAACTAGAATAAATAAATAAAAAGAAATGCTAAAATTAACACATACATGCATGATGACTAGAATTGCAATGACATAAAATCTAGGCAGGTTATTAGGTGATGAGGGTGTTTTGTCAACATTTTTCCTTTTAAACAATTTAATTTACATAGGAATCTAATGGTAAGGAAACTTTCCTAATCTATCTTGATCACCTTTAATTCACCTATTTGTTCTAAAATTAAAGCAACTATGTATTCGTCAGTTTTTTGAGAGTTAACTCTTATTTTTTTTTCTCCATTGTTGTGATTGAAAGGGATTTAGGGTGAGGGAACTATCTTCACTTTGATAATGGATACTTATACATCAACAACAAAAACAATTCAGTGTTATCCCAACTAAATAGGGTTGGCTACATAAATCATAGCCGTCCACCTATATGTGTACTTACATAGTATGCAATTGTCGTTGCTTTTAACTCAAAAACAAAGTTGACTATAAAATTACTTGGTCATCAAGTGTAAGGGAATAAGAAAAAACTCGACATGCATGTACCATGTATGAAAGAAGAAGCAATTAATTAAGGATCAAGAAATCTCAGACCTTATACCAGAGTAGCTCACGTTGCATTTGGAGAGCTGCACCAGGAACTTGATTGAGCCTCTCAATAGGTGCTTTTTTTGCAGCTAGATGTGACATCCAGTTTTTTGAGTTATCCGCCGTTCGTGCAAGATCATTCGTCGATGATGGGTCCAGATGATTGATAAGCCTGTAAATCTTTTCCTGGCGGTAGCTAATTGCGAAATGAAATACCGTTCGGCCATCAGCTATTTTCAAGTTCAATAGAACATGAGGACAGTGGTTGATACATTCTTCGATAAATTCAAAACACCCATTTTCAGTTGCTCGAAACATTGATGTAACCATTACATTCTCCACATGGTTCATGTTATCAAGTTCTAATACTATCTTCCTCCATAGTTCTTTTAGTAACTCAGAAGCTCCATAATGCTTCAACTTCTCCTCATAGATGTGCTTGCAACCAGGCACTACATAGCAATATACATCATACTATTAAATAAAAGCACGAAGTGGCAAATCTTTTACTTGATAATTTTACCTTTTCCAAATACTCTCTAAATTCGTTATCAAAAACAAAATACTCTCTAAAATTAACTCCTCTCTCTCTCTCTCAAAAGTTCATATCTCTACCCAGAAAAATAAAAAATCTTATCTCTACTTGACAATTTTGTATTCTCTATTTCTTACTTTCTTTTTTCTTATATATGGGTCCAGCCAACCAAATTTGGTTTTGAGAACCTGATTGAACTACTAATATTTTAAGTTTCAATTATCTCTCTCAAATATCTTTTATGGTATATTTTCTTCATGAATTCCTTATCCCTTGATCTTCTTTTTTTTGTTAAGTTATTCCTCCATCTTCCTTGCCTCATCCCCATACCGTCTCTCTCCCTTTCTCAAAATCACATGGCTAATTGCTTTAATTGATATGATATATGATTGAAATAAAAAATAAAACATAGAGCTACACGTGCAAGTAATTTTGCTAGTTTCCATATATATATATATATAGAGAGAGAGAGAGAGAGAGAGAGAGAGAGAGAGAGAACGCTGCACGATAGGGTTGCTTACACCCAGACATATGGCAAAGTGGAATCAAAACATAGGTGTCTTTTCATAGCATGATTCCATTTTCCCAGATGTCCGGACGAATGCAACACTATCAGGTAAAGTTCCTCTCTCTCTCTCTCTCTCTCTCTCTCTCTCTCTCTCGCTACGTTTATATAGGCAGCCAAGAGTTAACTTCCATGCATCCATGATAGGCTTTAATTAATTATAAGGATGCAATAAGTGAGACCATTATGATATAGATGATTATGTATAGCATGGCATGGGGATTGGGGGTAGTATTGATGATTCGATCTCAATTTTCTCACCTAGTTTAATAAGCCCATTCTGAAATAGCCCATGGAAGCGCAACCATAGACCCTTGCAAAACTCAAAAACATGTGTGGATAGCCTACCACGCATCATCATATTTCCTGCATCATCATAATGAAATGTTTTTAATTATTGGGGATATTACAATACTTGGGAAAGCCTATGGTTAGCTAGTATATAATATAATTTGTATTTCATTCTCATCTTTAGGCAAATTGATTGTCAGGCACACAATCAGGACACGTGTAGGGCTATGAATGGGTGCATCATCAGGACTGGTCCACCGGTAACCTGTAGGTTACGACTCTTACGACAGACACTAGCAGATATTCCTTATCACCAACTGAATATTATTTTTTCTTCAAACATTAAAATGTTATTGAAACTTGGAAGAATATAAATAACAACCTAAGTGTGTATATGTTACCTACCTTAGGCTATGTTTGGTTGTAAAGGGAATTAAAGGGAGGGAAATTTTTCACACTTAAAAAAGAAATATATGTAGTCATCACCCATGACCCATGTGACTTTAACATTAATTTCAAATCATTCTATATTTGGTTATAAAATTTCACTTTTACTTTGCATTCAAAATCATTTACTATAATATGTAAAATAAAAATTACATATAAAATATATCATTATTAAATATGGTTAAAAAAATTAAATAGTTTATACAATCATATGGGGTAAGGAGTATAAACATTTCTTTTTAAAGTATGAAAACTTAACTTCCCTTCCCTCTGCAACCAAACGGAGTCTATGAAATTTATAAATTAAAATTTGTAAGGTATGTCAAATTCATGAGTTCAAGCTGAATTAAGGCCAGGCCTTCGTCCGGAAAGGGATGCCAAGCAAATTTCGTAGCTGGTCCTTGTTTGGGCCCTGACCACATTACAATGTAGACCCTAGGCGTATGCTTATTTTGGCCTATTTCACCAGTAATTGGAAGCGTCACCCACAGCCACAGAGAGAGAGAGAGAGAGAGAGAGAGAGAGAGCACCTAGCTGAGTGCTGTCTCTGTTGGCAGTCAAGGAATCTTCCACGTCTCCTCTTGTACGCCAGCATTCATTTTTGGCATCAACATGAACATCTAGCACTGCATTTTAAAAATAAATAAATAACATGTAGAATTGGCCCAACTATATTAATATTCCTAAAGGGAATTTTGTATTGGAATATGGTTAAGTAGAAAGTGGTGAACTAGCGATCTATATGATGAATCATGATTGAATTGGATTCATAGATCATGAAAATGATTCAAAAAGCATGTGTATGTACATTTGTTAACAATCCCACAATGCGTGAGTGTATCATCATGTCACTCATGTGTTTGGGCATAAGGCTATGTAATCTGGCAGCTTTTCTTTTTTTTTTTTTCTATGTATATGAAAAAGGGAGAAGGAATGTCGAACGTCTAGCATTCTCCACGTCCATACATAACCCTATTTTTAGGGGATAGGGATGGATCCGACTCCTTTCCTTTGTGTCAATCGCCTAGGTCTTGCCTATTGCTACCCGAACAATTGACCTGTGTCCATGAGTCATCCAACAGTTGTGCTATATTTTGACAGTAATATGCTATTATTTACTCTGGTTGTGACAGCGAGTTGTAGTATTTGGCTAACAAGGTTCCATTCTAGATAGATCCAAGAAACACACACAAAAAAAAAGGGGGGGATTAATTTTATCTCTTTGAAGAAAACCACAACACCGAGCTGTAGAAATGGGTAGAAGCTCTCGGCACCTCCTTCTCCACTTGACCCTCCAGTCCCTCAGGGAGGAATACGACACCTCTGTTTGATGTTGTCCTTTGCGTTTCAAGGATCGACAGTTTGTGAGAGAAGAGAATGGAAGAGTAGCAGATCTGCTTTGAAGATCTTACCTCTCTCGCGTTCTCCTTCGCTGTGGTCACGAAGTTCTAGCTTTGGTTCTCCTTCGCATTCAACCTCGGCGTCTCTATTCGAAGTTCTCAGCATTTAGGCCATTCTAATTTTTGGGAGAGAAAGATAATGGAAGAGAAGCGAGCGCGGGATTTAGGTTTTTTTTTTTTTTTTTTTTTTTTTTTTGGGCAAGAGGAAACTTTATTGAATAGGGTTGCATGAGGAGCCAATGGCTTCCTCATTACATAGATCAAGTAGCCACGGAGTGGAAATTGGCCAGCTTTTCTTACATGCTAGAGACATTGCCTTTCGTGCTAGAGTATCGGCAATATAATTTGTCTCCCTAAATATGTGACCAAAAGAACATTGAGAAATTTTGGTCGCCAATAAGCGAATATCGCTGATGATCCCAAGAACCCCAGCCTGTATAACTTGATCAGTAGAGTTGATGTAGTTGATTATGCCATTGTTATTGGACTCAATAATAATTGAAGGGATGCATTGCTCAACTGCCCAAACTAAGCCAGTGCGCACCGCTAAGGCCTCCCCCGATAAGCTATCTATGAAGCAAAGTGGTTCAGAAAGATCCCAAACCGGTAAGCAATTGTGGTCACGACTGATACATTCAATCCCTCCTTCATGGTTCTCCAAAAGTAATGCTGCGTCACAATTCAAAGTAAGCCATCCCTGAGGAGGCCCTTTCCACCCTGCGGCCTTGTTTGGTGGACTACCCGATGGAGTAGAGGTGGTGTCAACAGTCATCCAGAAATCCATATACATCTGTTCCGTCTTAGAGAAAACCTCCTAGTTGTGCACAAATACAAGCAGATATGTGTGAAAAGGCTTAATATCTCCATCTTGATCTTCTTAGAGGGGAAATTCATCTTATCCCATTGCTCAAGCACTTTAAACAATTTGGGGCTTTCATCTTGAGGAGCAATAAATGATAGAGAACTCCCAAACCAAGTAGCTTTAGCGAAAGGGCATTCTAGCAGAATATGATCACTAGACTCCACTATAGCTCCACACCGAACGCAGCTCGGATCTACTTGAAGTTGTCGCTTCATTAGCCCTTCCCCTGATGCAATCCCTTGAGCACACATATGCCACAATAAAAACTTCATCTTCAGAGGGGCTTTACAAGTCCAGATTTTCTTCCATGTCGTAGGCCTAATTTGATTCCATTCGTGACACCGAGAGGAAGAGGCTTGAGTTTGGCGTTGTCCTTCTTGAAGGTTGGATAACAAATGGTATGTTGACTTAATGGAGAAATTCCTTGATTTATCACCACTCCAGAATAATCGGTCAGCATGCGGGAATAGACTTAGGTTGATTTTTGTGATCCGAGATTTATATTCAGGGTGAAAATATAGATTGAGAATGTCCTCCCTCCATCTTTGATTGTCACTATCAATGAGCTCTGAAACCTTTGAAATCGGGCAGTGAATAGGACGATGATGAATAATCTGAAATGATGGAGAAGAGGGTACAAAATTTGAGTTCCATATGTCAATGTCAACTCCGGTACCAACTTGCCATAGGAGACCTTGCTGAAGAACATCTCTTCCTATTAGGATACTGCGCCAACCCCATGATGGATGAGAACCAGAGGAAGCATTAAGAAAATCTTTTTTGGGGAAGTATATGGCCTTCATGAGGGTAGCCCACATAGAATTTGGTTCTTTCCACAATCTCCAAGCAACCTTAGCCAAAGACGCCCTATTTTGGAGGATAGGATCTCGTAACCCCAAACCACCCATTTCTTTTGATCTGCACAATCTGGACCAAGAGATCCAATGTATCTTCTTCTCCTCCCCTTTTTGTCCCCAGAAAAAGTTGGACATGGTTTTGCGAACCAAATTATGATGAGACACAAGGAGTGAAAAGTGGGAAGCCGCGTAAGTAGATAAAGAGCAAGCAACAGATTTGATCAAGGTTTCTCGACCCGCATGTGACAATAGTTGATTCTTCCACCCTTGAACCCTGTTGCTAGTCTTCAGAGTAAACTCCTTAAATACCTTAGCCTTCGATACACCAAAACTTAATGGCAGCCCAAGGTATTTGGCCGGACCATCGCCATAGGGTATTTTCAAAACTCGAGAAAACCACCGTATAAACTTGATTGGAGTTTTTGGGCTGAAATTCAGGCATGACTTCTTCGTGTTGATCTGCTGGCCACTTGCTTTACAATAAACTTCAAGGCAAGTCTTGAGAGAGGTAATGTTCTGAAGGTTGAGCTCAGAGAAAAGAAGACAATCATCTGTGAACAGTAGATGGGTGATAGGAGGAGTGCAGCCACGAACACGAATTCCTTTTAACTTATGATCACCTTCAGCCTTGGAAACAATCGGGTATGGATTAGCAATCTTAGGATGGATGGTTATTATGTGGAAATAAGCATAGCCGTTGGATGACTTATGAACACGTGTCAATCACTCAAGTAAGTATGGGTAAGACCTGAACAATTGAGACTAAAGAGAAGAGCCGGATCCTAGAGAAGTCTTTCTTTATCTCATAAAAGTCGTCAATCACAAAGTACAGGTATCAGATTGGAATTTTAAGAATATATGTCAAAGAGAATACAGCAACATTACCACTATGAATCAAATTCCAAACCTTTGTTCAAAACTTACTAACCTTTTTTTTCTTTTCTTTTCTTTTCTTTTCTCTTCTTCTTTTTTTTTTTTTTTTTTTGTGTGTGTGTGTAACACTTACTGACCATCACAACCACTTACATGTGGACTTCTAAATTTTTTGTCTGTAGGTATGGTGGTGGGATGGTTCAGAGTTTGTAGAAGATTTCAGCATTTTCTTTAAAATAAAAAACACATCATTGTGTGTGTTGGGTATGTGGGTTTAGTCCCGCATCGAGTGTGTTGTGTTGTGTGTTGTACATATCCTTCAATTTGAGGCACCAAAAGTTGGTTAACCTTTTGATATTGGTGTGTAGTTTGAGTGATTATTATATATATTAAAACCTTTCTGCTATCTCTTTTAATAATTTGATTATGTATTTCCTTAACTCCAATAATATACCTACTAATAATATTTTCACTTTCTTCATTAATTTTATCATTATTTGCTATTTTATTTGGACACTTGGAAATAACATTATTCTCAAAAAGACTAATCCAAACCCTCATTTATTCTATCTTCCGCAAACCAGTGGATAGACCTGCTAGGTCTCCCAACAAAAACAACAGGTGATCTCTTCCCTCTTTAACCCCACCATTCCAGCTTACCCCATTCTAAACTATCCCTTATTAGTTCGAGCATATCAGATACTTTAAATAAAATTTTAATATTGGGGTGTGGTTCAAGTGATTATCATATATATTAGAACTTTTCTGCTATCTCTTTTCATAAGTTGATTATGTATTTCTTTTACTCCAATACTATACCTACTAATAATATTTCCACTTTCTTCATTAATTTTATCATTATCTACTACTTTATTTGGACACATGGAAATAACATTATTTTCAAAAAGACTAATCCAAACCCTTATTTTATTCTATCCTCTACAAACCAGTGGAAAGACCTACTTGTCCCCAACAAAACAACAGGTGATCTCTACCCCCCCCCCCCCCCCTTTCTTTAACCCCACCATTCCAGCTTTCCCCATTCTAAACTATCGCTTATTAGTTCGAGCATATCAGATAATTTTTACTATCCTTATTAGTTCGAGCATATCAAATACTTTAAATAAAAATTCAGCCTGGGCTTTCTGCATCTTTTGTAATGGGAGATTGTCTTATTATTTGCTAATTATGTGTTGACTGGAAAAAAAATTTAGGCAAGTGTGAAAGCCTACATTTTGGACTAATGCAATCAAAATTGGAAGGCTAGAGCATTGGAGACATTTGAAGTAACTCAAGGGAAATAGTAAAACTAATTTTTGAAGGAAATACCACACCGTGGCCTTTTGACCACATCATCATCGTTTTTGGACATATATGAAACACTAACACTAACACTAACACCCTTTTAGCTCAGGCGTCTTACTGACGACGTGGTATTCCTTATGGTTTGTCTAACACATAGAGCCGTGAACAATTTATCTAACATTAACATCTCCAGTCCAAACATTGATGTAATAAGTTTTCTTTTTTAATTTAACTTTTCTTTATATATATATATATATATATATGTCATTTTACATATAGCCTTGCTTGCTAGGGTATACTAGTTCACAAAATTACATCCCCATTTAACCTACATCAAGCGAGTATGTACTATTATCATGTATAGTACATAATCCTTGGTTTAGAAACTGCTCCCATAAAAATTCCCCAACAAACTGTTGGGAACCCCGCTTCTACCTTTATTTAGATTAAGAGTAGAGTGATAAAAGAAGGGATTGATGATAGAAAATACTTACAAGAGTAGAGGAAATAATATCCCAAGGTCCCAACACTTTTGGTTGGTAATGAACTTTTAAATGCAGTAGGCCTCGCTGAGAGTGCTTCCATGACTGTCCTATCGTCGTAATCTTTGATCAAGATTAAGCGCGGATATTTCTTTAGTAGATCAAAAGCTTGTCCTACAGAAAAAAAAAAAAATTATTAAAATTCTTTTGAATTTGGGAAAGCCAACCTTCCATTGGTTAGTGTTTTAAAACCCAAAACATTAAAAGTTCAGCAAAAGAATACCATCAATATCGCCTAAAGTTTAGTCTAATATTGTCTCACGAAAAGATAGAAGGGGAGACAATATCTTATTATTAGGCTTCAAATCCATAGTTCGTCATTTGGACTTGAAAGCTTTAGCCCCTAAAATAAATTTAAAAAAAAAAAAAGTACTCTTGCAATTAAATTGTGTTTTTTTTAATTTGATTCACTAATTTAATAGAAAAGGTGAAAGTTGTTAATAAATGAAAAGACCAAATATATATATATATATATATATTTATGTGGACTTGAAAGAACTCAATCTCATGACGGATTATAAGGTGAGGGAATCCAAGACCATATCAATCCACATTAAATCTCTTATGAAATTAATCGATGTGGGATCAGCCCCCATATGACTGATATAGGATATCCTAACAAATTTTCACATCTTAATCTCTAATAAGTGGATCAAATCAAAATGACAAAATAAGTGCAAAATGGATCATCATCATTCAATTCTGGTCCTGAGTTAAGAGACTCTCTTCAAGCTTGTTTTAAGAACAGTGATAATGATGAGATAGAATGCAGAAATTTAGAAAAGAAAAGATAGATATAAATAGTCACTACTTACCAAAGAAATCACCAAAAATTAGAGAAGTAAGAATTGAAGCTCTAGTTTTTTCACGTTCTTCTTCGTCATGATCAATATTGTGGTCATGATCCTGATCATAATGTATGGTGATCGGGTAAAGATAATTCACCACATCTTTGTGGCCAAAGAGTGCAGCTTCGGCAATTGGGATGCGATTGCGGTAGAATTTGCTTTTGATCATCACTAGTTTCTCATCCTTTTCTACAATGGCCTTCACCATCTCTTTGTTCCCACTTACAACAGCAATATGGAGGACTGTTCTGTTGTAATCTTTTTCTTTTCTTGATAGATCTTCTGTAGACATCATCTTCATCAATTCCTTTGCAATTTCAACTTTTCCTTTTTTTAACTGCCACATGAAGTGGAAGTTCTCCTTCTGTTGTGAGCCTGGCTGTAAGAAGTCCCTTATTTTTAGAGAGGAACATAGAAACTGTTTTCCAATTTCCATCAACAATAGCATTGTAAAAAGGCAAACACCATGTGTAAATTGTCCTCCTCCTTGTTATCCCCCCAGCTGCCAATTAAGAATAGAATGCATTAATTACAGTTAAAATTAAACTCTTTTTTAAGTGTTTAATTAAATTAATTACTTACCTGTTGTTTCTGTTGGATAAGTGAACTGATACATGGCATCTAATTGGCTCCAAAAAAGTGTGACGTCTAGTCGTGCAATATATGGTCGAGGCTTCGGTCCACACTTTAAATAGAATCTAAGTGCAATCTCTTCACATTTCCGCTTCCAAATTCTATATTCATTGCTGGAAGTATTTTCAGGTTCATTTTTTGCTCCAATGACATAATCCCACAGTCCTCTGGCCTTCAAGTTTTTTTCCATCTTATCTTTCCAATCCTTATAGTTTTCTTCTGTTAGATTAGGAATGTCCTCCAATAGCACTTTACTGTCTGGAGAAACAGGATTAATGTTTCCCTTTGACGAGGATGACGACGACGACGACGACGACGATTTACTTTCCGGTGAAACGGGATTTCTGTTTTCCTGCACTGATGATGCCCCTTCACTTTTCATGAAAGAAACAGGAGCTTCTTTCACATTAGTTTCCTTCGCTCCTTCCATATCTATGAGGAAAGCAAATCATATATTCTTGAATTAATACATATAAAAAATTAATCAGAAAAGATAGCAATTGTAATTTCTTGAATTAATGAATTATTATTGATCTATGGATGGTCATGTTTTTTTTTTTTTTTTTTTTT
>NC_056557.1:34353620-34378740 GCF_013358625.1 Macadamia integrifolia
TGTGGGGGGCGCTGTGGGGAAGAGAGGAGGTAAACATTGAAGTTGTAGTTTATGTTGTCCTTGATAGAATTATTACTCTGCTTTTATGATCTATGGTGGATCTCTCTTTAAGATTCAAACCCAGATGAAGTTCAGACATCTGTCAAAGAAAAGAGAACAAAATTGATTTGTAGGATTCTCAAGAAATTATCCGCTTCCTTACAAATTTTATTCATCTGTTTCTCACGTTCCGTCTATAGCTGGGACATTGAGAAATACCACAGAAAGGCATTTCGAAATAAATTGTATGCAATAACCTTGTTATCCTTTTATGAATGATACTATTTCGTTGTACTTCATCATTGTGCTTTCCTATGCTATCAGTTCAAATTGTATGAAGTGAGCGGTGAGGTGCAGTGAGCATTCGGGCACACGGCCTAAGGGGCTTCTAGCCACCCAATGCAATGGTTGCTGACAATATTCACGCCTATACTACTTGCTTTAGAGAATCCTCTCATGTATTTATATATATATATATATATATAAATTGCAGGATTTATTGATGAGGATAGAAAGTACAGACACCCCTAGATCAAAGAGAAGAAAATATTGATACAATTAAGCCTAGCTACCTAAGACATGACTAACGAGGCCTAGATGGATACTTCACCATTAACAAGACCAAACAGTACCACCAGCATTTAAGGAGGAGCAAAAAATGATTAGAAACCGCCATAAAGATCAGCACAAACAAAGCTAGAATGGATGTAATTGGAATCTCTCATTCCATCCAATCATGGTTCCACACTGTCTGTAAAGAGTATTGCATCAAGAGCAGTGAAAAGCTTGAAATCCCATTAGTAGGCAATTGACTTCAAAACGGTGATGTTAGATTTTACTAATATATTACACGAAATACTTTTTGTTGGGGAGTGTGACTCCTGTGTTTAGACATATGAGAAGATGAAATGATTGATTAGCTCTCATGAAAGGAAAAATAGCATCTTTGGGGATGCTTCCTTGTGCACACAGGAATCACACTCCCCACTAGTTCTCTAGTGGCTGGGCAGCCCAGAGAGGCATCTGATAGTTGAGAAGATCTAGCGCCATATATTGGGGTGTGTGTCGAGATCCTCCCAACTGTTGAATGTCCCTCTAGGAGGCCCAGCCCCTGGAGAGGATTATATCGATGTCTGTCAGGAATTGCCTTGAGTATGTCAAAGTGAAACAATGACTGACAGTAACCGAAACCCAATAATACCTAACCTAAACAAACTTGTATATCATATATTCAGATATGAACCTGTAAATTGTAGTACTGCTTGAAGGAGACTCAATAACAACCCTTTTCAGGCTAGGTTATACAAATCAAGTAATATTTTCATATATAATAATTCATATACTGAAAAAGAGAAGAAAAATTTTGTTTTTCTTATAATTTGCTCAAGTCAAGAAGGCAAACAGGTTTCTAGGATAATAGCACCTCCTCTAAAAATAAATAAATAAAAATATGCCTAGAGGATTCTTCTTACCCCTAATGAGAGCTCACTGGTAGAAGCTTTGGCAATATTGTAATGGATCGTCCCTCAACTCCCAGCAGCCAGATAGTGCTTTTGTGAAGTTCTCCAAAGTCAATATAGAATTGGAACATCTCTAACATATATATAGTGAATGCAAGATCCACGGTCGTTCTTTGTGTTTTATTAATCGAGAAAGTTACTTCTCAAAATTCCAACCCAACCCCCTCTCCCTCAAAAAAATTGCATCAAAGACAGAAATACCCATATGTCATGAGTTATTGGATAACTTTAATGTGGTTGCTTTGTCTTCTTAAGTAAATTCACTATCTTTGAGACTTAAAATTGGGCCGGGGTTGTAAAAGCAGTGCTTGTGCACCACTCAAGGTGTCTAATTCCTTGATTGAAACATTAAAAGATAAAGAAGGTGAATAAAGGTTTACGAGTCCTATTTTATTAAAGAGGAAGAATTAGAATAACATCATAACAGCCAACACTTTTATAGAAAAAGACTATTAAGGAAGGGATATCAACCTCACAGGTAATCTCTTTCTTGTAACACACGTTTGAATTTTTAGTTCAAGTGTCCAAACTTTTACAAAAGGTTCCATTAATTTATAGTTGGAGCAATGAGAAAGCGCCATTTGAAATCTTTGTACAGATGGCATAGGTTGCATTGGCAATGCGGGCTTTAATCTTAGCCATTAATCAAAGATCAAGTGGTATAATAAATTCTGGCCTTTAGATCAGTACAACGGATATCAAATAAGAGCCATTGATTTAAATCTTGATGACATAAGCATGATGCAGGAATGACTCTTGATTATGTCATGTGTTAGACATGTTGTCAATTTTTGATTGGTTGTTTTTTTCGGAATTTAAAGAGGTTGTCTCCCACTCACCAAAGGTGAGATATGTATGAACCGTTGGATTGGTCTCTTGATTAATTAGATCCATAAAATCTAAGAGATTGGAATCCAAAGCACCTCTTTAATGCATGTGCGCTACTTGCTAACCAACTTCTCTTAATCAGAATAAAACCCCTCATCTTCTAATATTTTATAAAAGCCCCTCTTTTTTTCAAGTTAAATTCCAAAAATACCTTCATTCACTGAGAGTTATATGGTTTTATCCGGTTTGAAATTTTGAACCGGTTTCACAGAAACACGCGTAACTTTTTCATACAGTTTTCAATCGAGACGAAACAAAAGACGTTAAACTACGACTCGACACTCTACAACTTTTTAGGAGATCTGATCATCAAACTCAGCCATCCATACAAATATTTCATGTTGCCCCTGAACCTTTCGAATGCTGAAACTGCCCATGACTGCCACATAAGCTTTTTTTTTTTTTTACTGTGGATGTTGTAATTTTTTCATACGATATCTAAAATAGACGAAATCATCTTCGTTAGAAATGATAAATTACACTCTAAATTCTTCATGAAGAAACCATCTCCCAGGAAAAACAAATGTACTATAAAAAACACTCCCGAGTCAAAATAGGCCAAATTTACAAGTTTTAACCCAAAGTTCTGCACCACCTATCATGGATGAATCAATCAACTCTATACATACCATGTAGCAATGTTATCATCGGAGAGATCGAACGCTACCACATCATCACTTTCGACCACGTCATCACCGACATGTGGTCAAGATGACCAATAAGGACAACCAGAAAACAACAAAATGCCCTAAACTTTATTTCTATTGATGTATTGATGATTAAATCATCATGACATCAGATCCAATAAATAGGTCTCCTTTTTTTTCGACCTCTATTGCAATATCAGAGAATGAAAAGTGATCATACAATACCGAGCTATAGAACTAGCAATTGAAAACTCTCTCTCTCTCTCTCTCTCTCTCTCTCTCTCTCTGAGTGATGGAGGAGCAAAATATTCTATCAATTGGAATCTTTTTTATATTATTAAAAACAAAACGACTTCAAAGAAGCCATATCATGCGGATTGGACTGATCATGCGTGAACGAATCAATCCTCTTTAATTTGAAATTCTTCTCATACTCTTCTTCTCCAGCACAAAAGAAGTACAACATCACCTTTCCTTCTCCTCTTGTTTTATGAAACTACCACAAAACTACAATTGTAACATGTTCAAGTGTTCAAGAGTTTTGGTCAACAAAAACGTCTCATCCACATCTAGCTGAGACTCTCCGCTTGGTTGTGCTTCTGTCACAAGTATATCAACATGATGCGGAGTCATTAATCAAAGAGTTGTCCATACTTTCAAGTAAAGATGTGAATTTGAAATCGAGCAGAATCGTTTATATAGAAATCATGAAACTGTAATTAAATGGTTCAGTTTTGGTTTTAAAATTGAAACCATGATTCGATTTTAGTTTTAAAGTTTAAACTTTGGTAAATCGTTTAAATAAACCGTTAAACCGATTAACATATATGTAATATATGTTAAGTCATTCAATGTTAAGTTTACATATATTTCAATAAAATAAAATACAAAATTTACATTAAACCACTATTAAAAAAAAAACATATAACAATAAACAATTCAATTCAGTCTTACAATTTACATCCATTTCACAAAAAAAATTAAAGGTAAGAAAGTTATTTGGACAAAAAATTAGAAAACATAAGAAAATCGTTTAAAACCGTCTATATATTATTTAAATTTTAATACATGAAACCGTTTAATGATTCGATTTTGGTTTTACCTAAAAAGTCTTCAACAAAACCAAATCAAACCATCTACATTGGAACTGAACCAATTAACACTCTTACTTTTAAGAACCCCATTCAGACTAGTACAATAAATTTCTAATCTTAAGAAACTTTCATATTTTCAAATTTCAGATAGACTTTGATAGCAATACTTCTCTCATGTATTGGGTGATACCCATAGTTAATAAGTTTGCGTATAATATGCGTACCCCGAACGTTTAATTCAATAACGTAGTATTTGTCAAACAGATATGAAAAATCCATATAATACGCGGATTTTATACATCTCCTTATTATTATACATGGATAATATGTGTTTAATTTGTTAAACCTCATTAATAAGTTTAGGTTAAAAAGAATAAAAAAATTAAACCTAAAACTCTCAATTCACAATGCCCAAAAGCTCTTTCCTTTTGTCTGAAACCCAAACCTTGCAGCGGCTGAGAAACCCAGAACTTGTAGCGCTTTGGTGACTTTGGTCATTGGTGAGACGACGAGTGCAGCGGCGGTGACAATCTGTGTGTGTGTGTGTGAACGGATGCAATTCTCTGGTTTTTTGAGGTTTAATGTCAAAAGAAGAAGGGGCTTTCCTGCAGTTTGGCATGGTTCATCATGATCGAACCAGTCCAGGCGATTAGAGTTGAAAACCAGAATCAGGGTTCATCATGATCAGTGCTTACAATCGTTTGAATTAATCTCTGCTTAAACATGTTGACGTTGATCATCATTTGCTTAGTTAAACTATAGTTTCAGATCTGGTTCTAATCCAAACTTATCGGTTTTCAGGTTTCCTAAGTGTGTTTGAACTCAACAGAAATTCCTTCTTTCCTTCAATCAGTTCATTGGTTCTCTTGATCGATCTTTTTAGTCTGCTGCGTCGGTTTGTTCTTTGGAAATGAGCGATTCTAAGTATGCTTATCCATATCCCGCCCAAGGGTATTACCAAGGGCCACCTGTAATAGCTCCTCCTCCTCCCCAATATGCTGCGCCACCACCTAGGAGAGAACCTGGGTTCCTTGAAGGATGTCTTGCAGCTTTATGTTGCTGCTGTCTCATCGATGAGTGTTGCTGTGATCCTTCCATCATATTTGTTAGTTGACGATGATGATGGTTCTAGTGCGCTTACACAGATTATTATCATTCTGGTCTTCTTAATGTTTGTTTTTTGATGGTGGAGGTTAATTTTGTTGATCATGATCTCTTTTAATAGGATAATTAAGATCCTTTTTTGTGTATAAAAAAAAAGGTAAAGTGTGTTTCTTTCTAAACTTTGTTTTCTACCAAAAGGATTCTTGCTTGGGATTTTTTATTTAATGGTTACTGTTGACCTTGCTCTAATAAACCCAGTTTTAACCATCAAAATCAAGAATCATAACTGCATTGTGCTTCTATCAATGCAGTTAAAATTTAAGTTTCCTAATTTTATCAAGGATTCTTTCTTAATCTTAAATCTGACAATTTCATTATTCTGAAAATGAAGTATTCTCTCTAATAAAAATTTTATTAATATTAATTTTTGGATAGATATTTACTATTATTTTCTATGATATATGTAGAAATGATTCCAAATTGAAAAGCTAGAATGGATTTAAACGTTCATGGAAGCATGGGAGATTATAATTTAATTGCAAACAGCCAGTTTGAACCTTCTTAATACCAAGATAAATTCCATATTTTTGCTTCCGGATTTTTATGGGGCAATCGTACTAAACACGTATTAAACATGTTCCGTATCATTGTTGTACGTGTTTTATTGCTCCGGATTATTGACGTATGATCCGTTTAGTTGTTGTACGTATTCGTTCTCGTATTATTGTCGTCCCCGAACTTACTAACTATGGTCGTACCTATTCACATAAGAAAAAGATCCCATAAGATCTATACTTATTAAAATCCTTCTATTGAAACATTAGCTTTAACTAATAGGATGTTGACACATGGCCTTGAAAATCTTTTGTTGTAAAATTCCCCTTCTTTTCATTATCACATGTAACCGTAATTTAAACCAAGCTCTTTGACCCTAGTTGGGCAGTAATAAGATTTTCTGGATAAAAATCATCTGTTTTTCTTGTGTTTTGCTAGTTGCAGAAGATGACACGTGTCATCAACGGTCAAGATTAATTCAGTTGGGTGAGGGTTATTACATCCAGTTTGGTTTTTAATTTAATCTTGGCCGTTTACTTAAAGTAATGCTACATGTCACCTTCTGAAGGTAGCAAAACAAGAAAAACATGGATGAAGAAAAACAGACGATTTTTTTCCAGATTTTCTTACCCAGGCTACACATGTAAATTACATGTAGAATTTTCATTGTATTGTTGCTCCATTGTATCATTTATCAATTATCAACCAACTTTTCTTCACTTTTATAATCCATAAGATGACAACTCGGGCAGCAAACTATTGCCATATTAAGTGGGCTTATGTCATCATGTTATTTACCCAATTCAATTGAACCGCATCAACTTACTTGAATTAACAATAAATTGAACCATAGAATCAAATAACAAATTGAACCATAGAGTCAAATAATTAATCCATCAATTGTTGATCCACTCCGATAAATTAATTTAGCATCCATCAACTGTTGAACCCCTCCAATAAATTAATGTTGCTATTCAAACTGAAACAACTTGGCACTTGTATATGATACCTCCAATTACAATACCTGTGCATCACGGAAACACCGCACACATCACTTCCTAGTTGCCAACATTGCCTTAACAGCTCTAATTAAACACAGTTAGTATGCCCTAAAAGGAAATACTAAGATTGTCAAAAAAAAAAAAAAAAAAAAAGGCAGGAAATGATATGGGCAAGCAATTAAGCTCAGCAATCCCTATGACCTTCACACAAATTTTGACAGCCCAATATCCATTAGGAGTCCTAAGCCTACCTGATTATGTTAACTGGATAATGTATGAAGGATTCCTAAACCGACCCAATTATAATGAGCTGGTCTTAGGCATGCTGCCTTCCAGCCCATATTTATATCACATACTTGGTGAACCCTCTCGTTAACAATATGCATATATTGCATATTTGCACGGGATGCGCGGTTGGAATTTCCAGTATCAGACGCGACAAAGATACAATAGGAGCTCTTTGATCACTCCGAAACTTGCCCCAGTTTGCCAATCGGCATAATAGGTCAAAGTTCAAAAACAACAATTGTTTAGCATAATTGTGAGGTTGAGGTGTGTAAAGCTTACACTCAATGGGAGGTCTCAAGTTTGAATCTATTGGTTGTTAATAACTACTAAACTATTACTATTTTTTTAAGGAAGATGTAAGAAGGTCAAATCAGCAATCTTCCCCGGACTTGCACTAGAACTTAACTACCTAGCTTCCTACTATTGAATTATAAGCTCATCCCCAATGGTTGAACTATTCTCCTTCTACTTTGACATTTTAATCCTTATTTGATTTTGACTTCCATTATTGCCACGTGTAAAAATTCTTACGGATAAAAAAATAAAATAAAAATTGGATAGGGATCAGTAGGCTTTGTTTGATTGCCACATGGCATTTTTTTTGCGGGGGGTAAAAATCACATGGCCGACCCCATTATTGTGATGTTCTATAATGAGCTACAAGAAAGCCAAGGTATGAAATCTTGCTCTACTAGTGAACTTGGGATGCCAGGTATATATGTAAATGTTGGATGATATAATTGCTAAAAGTCAATAAAATAGTATGAAGATTTAGCACATATAAGACAAATTTATTTATAAGGATAAAATATTATTTGAGCATTCAACCAAAAAATATACATACATATCATTTGAGTGGTGCTTTTATGAAGCTATTCATCCTCATTATGTTGATTCTTTCCAAAGGATAGATAGTAAAAGATCTGAATTAGTCACTTGTTAAATTTCAAAGCCTGATTTATTTAAATACCTCCCAATGTATCAATATACATCTCTAACTATGTGCATGCACACCTATAGTTCTCCAACTGCTATTATGAACTCTCTTCTACACAAATTCTGTATGGACTGAATTTCACATGTGAAAAGTGGACTTGGAGTCTACATATTCACAAATTTTGGGTCTCATCCAATTTTCCCTCTCTAAGCATGTATATATACATTATTAATTCTTAGTAATTAATATAATAAAAAAAATAAAGACGCATCAAATATGGAATAGTAAAAAAAAATATGCAAAGAATGGTATACTAAATTTATAAATAAATAAATAAATATATATATATATATTGCATATCTTTGAAAAGACACGTAACTGAGTACACTCTTGAAAATTCATTAAAAATAAATAATTCATTTCTAAATTGTGAATTCATTAAACAGCTCCACTATTAATTGGACAAATTTTACAAGCATTTTTTGAGGGAAGATAAATCATTTGGCAATGTCTTATTAGTACATGGGAAAAATGCCACTTCAAGGCCCTGACAGTCCACAAAATCTTTTCATGGGGTAGAATGGACAATTCGGATGGATCATTTATCAAGTTTCAGACTTATCAATCATAAACTCCTTTGTGTATTAGTATGAATGCTCATGTATATCGATGTGTATTTCCAGTACTTCGATCATCACCATGAACTCTTGTACAATTTTGAATTTTCAAAGCTCAATTCTACCATCAGCAAACTCTGTGATATGGAAAAAAACTTGGCATGTGAGCATGAGAGTTGTGCGCTCATATACGTCCATATGCATTTAGTGTACTCTGACCATTACTGTCAACTCTCATAATCTTGAGTTTTCAAAGATCTGTTTTTCAACTTTTACAACTTTTGTAGGCTGAAACTTTACGCAGGAGAGGTCAATACGTGACCCATTTTGGACCCGCAAGATTTTATTTTCCCTAGGTACATACTAGGGGTGTCAATTCCTAAACTGAACTGGCAAAATCGGCTGGATCGAACCAATAACAACACGGACCAAATCGAACCAAAGCCTTATTAGTTTGATTCGGTTTCAAGTATTGCAACCCCAAAACCAAATCGAACCGCACCAGAAACCGGATGAACCCGAAACCAAACCAAAATCGGATCAAAACCGGGATTGAAACCAAAACCAAACCGGTAAGAAACCGAAACACTCCAAAATTCATTAAAAAAAAATTAAAATTTGCATAGTTTTGTATACATTTGTATGGAAAGTCGAATCCAAACTAGACCAAAAACCAAAACCAACCCGGTTACAAATCGATTTAAGAAACCGAAGACAAACTGAAATCAAACCGCACCGAAACCGAAACCAAACCGAAACCGAACCAATAAGGAAATTTCGGTTTCGGTTTCAACTTTCCCACACCGAAACCGACTCAACCCAGACCAAAACCGAGCCGGACCGACCGATTGACACCCCTAGTACATACCTTTCTTTTTTTTATTTGAGGAGGAGCAAGGTGAATATTAATTTCAGCTAAGCTACCTGACACCTTCGCGTAAGTATGCATATATCACCTGACATCTTCTCGTACACTCCTGATCCGTGGATATAGAATCTATTAAATGAAGAGAGAGAAAATTGATTCTATATCCATGGACCAGGACCG
The DNA here is from genome assembly GCF_013358625.1 of Macadamia integrifolia. NCBI lineage: Eukaryota > Viridiplantae > Streptophyta > Magnoliopsida > Proteales > Proteaceae > Macadamia > Macadamia integrifolia. The sequence goes on from NC_056557.1 coordinate 34,363,359, forward strand.
TTCTCGTATATTCTGGTACGTGAACCTGATCCGCTCTCATAATTATCCAATATAACCACTGGGATCTCTCTCTCTCTCTCTCTCTCTCTCTCTCTCTCTCTCTCTCTCTCTCTCTCTCTCTCTCTCTCTCTCTCTCTCTCTATATATATATATATATATATATATATATATATTCATCAGGATTTTTTCTACAGGTTGCCATTGGTGTCTTCCTCGCCATCCATATAAAATAGATCAAATGTATAAAGAGTTTTAGGGTGTCCAATCACACAAGGACACACAAATCTTTGGTGTAAACGGATACATTGGATGGAGATCATAACTCGGTATGCCTGAATGTTAACTCTGTAATATTTTTATTTTTTATTTTTTATTTTATTTTACTGATTATTAGCAAAAATTATAGCAACTTAGCAAGTGGGGAAAGACAAAAACAAGGAATGAGGTGGCCTTCCTCTGTTGCCAAATATTTCCTGGAAATAGTTATGGGTTATTAAAAGCAGAAAATGAAGTAGCAAGGGCATCTCAATTTCTTAACATTTCCCTCAACCTCCTACCAGAAAATAAAATCTCAATTAACAAGTGCAAATTAAGTTCAAATTCTTTACAGGTAATTAGTGGAAGGTGGAAAGTAGAAGGGGACAGCCACTTTAAGCTCTGAAATTAACAACCATTCAAGCACTTTCAAAATGAAGGCCATTTTTATAGGTTTTTGTTCTATGTAACCACCGTCGGTTATACTGAGCCCTCTTTCGTGGTCCTCTTTTATACTGTGAAAGGAGCCGAAATTATGATATAACACATTAAATTACATTATTACTTGTCCTCTTATTTGATCCAATTCATATGGTTACAACACATTTTTCATATCCTTCATTCATCATCTTCACTATCTTCATATTTCCAGCACAAAATCTAATTCTACAATATTATTGATTTTCCTTATACAAAAAGCCTTCCTATCTTGTAAGATCCTCCCTCCAACATAAACTGCATCCTCACAAACCACATAGCTCCAGGTCTCTCTCTCTCTCTCTCTGGTCCTTCTGGGTCTGTGTGTCAATGGAGAGTAGGGCTTAAACATCTTCTTTGCCTGTGTGTCTGTTTCTGTGTGTTCTACTTATGGCTTCTTTCCTGTTGTATTGTAATCATCCCAAATATATGAAACCAAGTGCCCTTCATGACTTTATACCCAGATGGAACCTCAGTAGAACCTCAAAACTTCTCATTTCAAGAAAACCCACCTCACCAAAACCCACTACAGTTCTTCTAAGATGCACTACGTCTTTCTCAAGCTTGACTTCGAAAGCAGAAGATCAAGAAGCAGCACCACCGCTCAGGGAGGTTTGGAAGGAAATCCAAGGGTCTAATGACTGGGAAGGACTATTAGATCCCATGAATCCAATCCTCCGAAAAGAGATCCTTCGATGTGGCGAATTCGCGCAAGCCTGTTACGATTCCTTCGACTTAGATCCTCGTTCTAAGTATTGTGGAACTTGTAAATACCAAGGTGCCCATTTCTTCGAAAAGCTAGACATGGAAGATCGAGGCTACCAATTGAGTAGATACCTCTACGCAACGTCAAACATCAACCTCCCAAACTTCTTTCAGAAATCAAAAATGAGTAGTGTATGGAGCCCACATGCTAATTGGATGGGCTACGTTGCAGTATCAACAGATGAAGAAGAGATCAAACGGTTAGGAAGACGCGACATTGTTATAGCATGGAGAGGTACGGTCACATACCTTGAATGGATTGCAGATCTCAAAGATATCCTTCACCCAGCAAATTTTGGCGATGACCCATCAATTAAAATCGAGTCAGGCTTCTTTGATCTCTATACCAAGAAAGAACAAGATTGCAAATACTGTTCTTTCTCTGCTAGAGAACAAGTATTAGCTGAAATTAAGAGATTGATCGAAAGATATAAAAGAGATGAGTTGAGCATTACAATCACAGGCCATAGCCTTGGAGCAGCATTAGCTCTATTAAGTGCTTATGACATTGCAGAGATGAAGGTCAACATTAGAGACGACAGTGAAAACCAGAGTAGAATTCCAATCTCTGTTTTCTCATTTGGGGGTCCTAGAGTGGGTAATCTTAAGTTCAAAGAAAGATGTGATGAGCTTGGAGTGAAAGTACTTAGAGTGATCAATGTTCATGATAAGGTTCCTACAGTACCAGGGATCTTTACAAATGAGAAGTTCCAGCATCAAAAATACATTGAAGATGTAATTGATTTCCCTTGGAGTTATGCTCATGTGGGTGAAGAGCTTGTTTTGGATCATAAAAATTCTCCTTTTCTCAAGCCCAGTGGAGATCTTGGTTGTGCTCACAATCTGGAGGCTTATTTACATCTTGTGGATGGATTTCATGGCAAGGGACAGAGGTTTTACTTGGCAACTAAGAGAGATATCGCACTTGTTAATAAGAGTTGTGATTTCTTGAGAGATGACTATAATGTGCCGCCTCACTGGAGGCAGGATGAGAATAAGGGGATGGTGAGGAGTGCCGACGGTCGGTGGATCTTGCCGGAGAGACCTAGGATGGAAGCTCACCCACCTGACACTGCCCATCATCTTGAACAGGTGCTTAAGGTTGTGAATTCACCCATGGAGTAACTTTACTTTGATATTTTGATTAACTTTGTGGGTTTCAATTTCCACTTCTTTTAGTCCTAGATGTGGATGTAGATGTAGATCATTGTGGCTGGTTCTTGATCCTGCCAGACTTGTTTATGTGTAATTCATATCCATTTGCTGATTGAAGATCTGATTTAAGATTAATACTATATCCACCTCCCTGGCTCCCTCCCCTGTAATCTGCAAAAAAGATAAAAAATAACTAACAATTCAATTTTCTCCCAACCCAGCAACCAAACAACTTAAAGGCCTGGTTGTTTTGAAAAAATCTGATAACTAAACACAAACGGTTCGGATGGGTTGTGGGTTAGAGTTTTGGCATGCCCACTATTGCCCATTGGTCCTGCGAAAGCGTCGCTTGGCTTGTCCTAGGGGCTATGATCACTATTATAGAGCATCTTTTTTTATTTACCAAAAAAAATACACAAACGGGTCCTATAGGTTCCAGTGACAGAGGATTCCAGGACTTCCGAGGGATTTCCCTAATTTTAGTTTTTGTCTTGTTTATAGAAAAGGCAATCAAGCGGCTGACATTGAGAGCATATCAAGTCCTTATATGAGAACCTAGAATGGTGGTGGATTCCATATATGTGGATCAACCTGTATGAGAATGGTTTTTCCCTTGTACAACAAGCTGGGTTTTTGCAGGACCAATGGACGATAGCGGGATATGCCACCAAACTCAAACTCACAACCAGCCAACTTGAACGATGATGAATTTAAGGCATTTTCACCACTAGGCTACCAACCCAATTGACAGAACATTACTCCTTCATGATACACCCATTGACTTCTCTATTTATGACATCATGAAGTACGACAAGTCTTGTTGAAGAGGGCGATTCTCTTGAATCTAATAAGTGTACTATGTTTTACTGGACCTCTCACTTTCTAAGGATTGAAGAGAATCCTGATTCCTGATACATTATTGAAGCAGAGAAATGGTGCACCATGACTGTAACTCCACTGCTTTACATTAATCAGAAACGTAAATGTAGAAGGCGGGGCTTGCAGCTAAGCATTCAAAGCTTCCTTCATTGCTCTGTCATTTGCTTTGCCACCCCAATGATGGCAACGTTGCTGCGGTAGTTGGTTGCCATGTTACTAGTAGCCGGCCCTTGCCTTGTGCAATGGTACATGAAAACCCTCCCCATTTTTCCTTTTAACCAGAGTTTGTTTTTTCTTTCAACGCGAATTAAAGAATCTAATCATTGTGTATCCTCTCCAACTATATGAAGTTTGAAATGCCCTTCAAATTATTCTTGGAGTCTCATTCAACCATTAAATTTATCAAAATTCTTTAGATTAAATTTTCTTTTCATCGTGAGTGAAGAAAAACTATGTCTCTTTTTTAAATTGAAGATTTTGATTCACTAAGAGAGAACTCATTGTTGGACTGAAGTCCCTCGTTTTAGGGTCTCAAAAATGCAAATGAGCATCAACATAATCCACAGAATAGATTTAAAATCACAGTATCATGTATTAGAAGTCCAAGATCTCATCTCCATCCACCTAGTACTATGGCTCAAAGCAATTTTGGAAAATAAATTTTTAGGAAAGAGTTCTCCAAGCATAATAAGACAATGAGATAATTTCAAGTGATGAAAGGAGAAATAGAGAAAACAAGAGAATGCTACTATACCCTTTTCTATATTTTAAATGATATATATGAATTTAGGTAAATCCATGTGGAAGATGATAATCAATTGAAAGTTATAAGCTTCACTTAGATATCTTGGACTTTAGGTTCAATAATTGCACGGACTTTAGGTTCAATAATCGCACATTAAATTTTTTTTTTTTTTTTTTTGGGTAGGTAACCCACATTAAACTATTCAAACTAACACATGTATAGCATGGTAGATTAAATAAGTCAAATCAACATTTTTTTTTTTTAACAAAATCAACAATTAATAGATACAATTTAACGGTTCTCAACTTATTGGCGGTGATCCAGCTAAATATGCAAACCAACTGGAACATTCCATTATTTCTATGTTGTCACTACATAAAAAGGTTTATGGAGATACATATTTCCTTACTTCAATTAAAAACAAATATTCTACAAAAAAATAAAAACAAATATGTAATCATATATTAGTTGGTGTGGTCAAGTGGATCAACGATTCTTCCTCCAATTAAAAATCTCACTAAAGATTTGCCATTGGGGTTGTTCTAGGCACGTGCTAATAAACCCTAATCATAAGAGTGATAAAAACAGTGAAGATGGGATAATTTGAAGAAACCCTAGAAATACACTGCTGATTGGCCGCTCTAGATCGGCCTGGGTCAAATCCAATCCGAATTGATGAATCCAACCGATTTGATCCCGATTTTTAAAACCATAGATTGAAGACATTCGATTGAGGGTCCCTGTGGTTCAAAATGATTCACTGTAGGATCGGATGACTCGGATAGTTTAAGTGATGGATTCATCATTGCGACAAGATATATTCTTAGCTTTACCAAATATCTTGAACATTAGGGTCAGCAGTTGCACTCTAATATTTTGGAACTAAGTAACACTTTATAGCCTAGTAGATGATTTAATCATGTCAATCAACAATCAATGGATACAATTTAACAGTTCTAATTGGTGACCCAACTAAATATCCAACCAACTGGAACATTTTGTGTGGTTGTTAAGTGATACATTTTCCTTAATTCATTTTCTTATAAAAAAATAAAAAATCCTTTAATAACACATTAATTGGAAGAAAATCCAATCAATAAAATTTCACTCAAAAAAAAAAGAAGCCAATCAAGAATGCTTCAAGCCTATTTTAGAGGATATTTTGCATTTAAAATCCTCTTTTGAATCTTGTATTTTTTTTTTTCTTTTATCCCTATAGAGCTAAACAGTTTAGCTGACTCTCTAGTAAAAATGGTTCTGTCTGTAACAAGTTAACCTATTTTTCATCCTTAGATTCAATATCAATGTTTGGCATCTATGTGATTTTTGCGTTCATTCTGATTAAATTTATTTGTACAAAAAAAATAATAATAATAATAATTCTTCCAATTAATATCTCTCTCTCTCTCTCACACAAGTTAATTATCCAATGCACACCGTCCTCGAACGCCATCCTCTCAGCATGTAATGAAGCCTGAAATTTGCGAGTCCACAAAGCCAAAAACTAATGCTCACTGGCCATAGTCATTAGAAGACATACCTGGATGAGTTGAGCTAAAGAAAAAAAAGAGCTTGATGCTTGGATTCAACTGAACCACAAAATTTGAGCTCAGGGAAGGCTCATGGCAAGATGAGCTAGCTTGAACAATAATGATGACATGCTTTTCATGCATATTTGGGTTGCATTGTAAGCACTATCTTGAGGATAAGACAAGGAATGTTAGTTGATTGTATGCTCTTTAACCTCCAGAGGGGCCTAGGGATGATAAAGAATCCAAGAATCCTTAACAGCTACGGATGCTAATGGAGAAAATGCAAATCTGTTCCATATATTTGCTATCCGAATTTGATTTGGTAACAGACAGATATTTCACTGATTTAAGTATACAAATAGTACTGATTAAATCCGGATACTAAAAGAGTGTCCTAATTCAAAGCCAATATCCAATTATCTAAATCCGAAAACTAAGATTCCATTTTTAAGAATCATGAGGTGGAAAAGAATCAATAAAGCTCTACAGAGGTTTCCCAATTGAAACTAATAGATGGAGATAAGAAGGACTAGTAATTTGTAACTTAGTTCTGTTTCTTATTCTTTCTCTCTTCCTTTACACTGTTGTTTGAAATACAGAACACCTACTTCATATAAACTCTGAGGCTGTCAATGGTACTCATCTGCCGTAACTTTGTTAATGCGATACCATTGATCTGCCGAACTCTCTCCCTCGAAAGTTTTAACAGTCTTCCAATCTCCTCACATGATCGAGGTGTCTCCCCATTGAGACCAAAGTACAATCCCAAGACACATGCTTCTCTTTTATCAAGTGTTCTGAGGAGTTTCTCTAAATCCTGCTTCATTAGCTGTTTACTCACCATTACTTCTGCTCTTGTTTCCTCTGGCCCCGAGATGATCTCCTGTGATGAATTCATGGTTAAACAAATTAAAGAGGTGAAAGAATGGAACAATTGATCTTCTCCACTTTGATTAATGGATTCATAGCCACTCTGTGATCAGCATAAAAAAAATACTAGAACCCAAAGACTTCGGTATGAATGCAGCATAACCCTGATATGGCACAATTGGGTGTACCCTGAGAGTGGTTCACACAGCATAGTAAAGAGAAATACTTGCATCAGGACAGAACTGGAAGAAGCTATTCACAGGGGCTTGGTGATATTGTGGCAGGTAATTAAGAATTTTCTAATCACTAAATGATGCTCCTTTCTGTGCTTTTGCTAGATAAAAATCAATTCAAACCATAGAAACTATTAGACTTGATTATCCATGAACTGTTCAACATGTTTATATCTACTCTCCTATCCTCCACCCAAAAACAATGTTCATGGCTATCTGAAAGAAAATAATATATGAGAAAGATCATTAGCTTCACATTGATCTTTACATGGGGAAAATAGCCGGTGCTAATCTCTTCTGTCGATCAATGCTGATAAAATAAGGTAATGCAAAATAACAACCTGTAGTGTCAAGGAGCCTTGGTTGGCCAGGGTTCTCTGTGCAGAGATTGGAGGTCTGTTTCTCTCCCATATGAGCCTTACACTGGATACACTAATGTTGACCATGTCTGCAATCTCGTCATAAGTGGGCAACCGCCGTAATCTTGTGCTCAAGACATTGTTGGCTTCTGCAATCTTTGCAAGCTTCTCAGACATGCTTCCCTACACATGACAAACTAACCATGCATTCACTAATTAACAGACTATGCACCATTTAATTCTCACAAACATCTAATACATCTAGTTCTTGTATGAGATAGTAATCTTAAGTTATATCTCAAGTCAGAATGAAATATTTTTCTTGTTGAAGATTGCTGAAATGTGAAACCACAAAACCACATTGGGAGTTACCAGATGAGTTCTGAATTGGTTATTTTTTATAGGTAAGTCCGAAGGAGAATTGAACTGATGGAACTGGATTGCTCCCTTTTATGATTTTCTCACTAATAACTATCCTAGCCTCGGATTTTCTCTCCCTCTTGCTTGACCGACAAAAAATTCTTTGTATTTTCTCCCTCCCTCGATGTCTCTCGCACAACCTAGCAAATATTCTCTTGATTTTCTCTCCCATTAATAACTATCCAGCCCTCGATTTTCTTTCTCCTTCTCTAGCCCCAACCCCTTTCTCGAAGCTCACTCTCTTCGCTCGATCCTGCGTATGACCTTGTATGAATTGTCTCGATTTACTCTCACATTAATAATTATTCTGACCCCTGATTTTCTCTGACTCTCTTGCATGCGTTAGTGAAATTAACCCAATTTTCTCTCCATGTAATAACTATCCTAGGACCCGATTTTCTCTCGTCCTTGATCTCTTTTGCACGACCTAGCAAAAATACTCCTGATTTTTTGTCCCACTAATAGTTATCCCAGCACCCGATTTTCTCACCCTCAATCTCTCTCGCAGGACCTAAAAAAATTTCTACCACATTCTCTTCCAATAATAACATTCCCAACCCCTGATTTTCTTTCCTTCTTTATCCCCGACCCCTTTGTCGAATCTCTCTCTTCTCTTGATCACTCTCGCTCAACCTCTCATAACTTCTAATTTTCTCTCACTAATAACTACCCTAGCCTCGGATTTTCTCTCCCTCTTGCTTGACCGATAAAAAATTCTTTGTATTTACTCTCCCTCGATGTCTCTAGCACAACCTAGCAAATATTCTCTTGATTTTCTCATTCTCCATACCCAATCCCTTTCTCGAAGCTCACTCACTTCTCTCGCTCTTGCGCTTGACCTAGCTTGACTTGTCCTGACTTACTCTCACATTAATAACTATCCCAACCCCTGATTTTCTCTCCCTCTTGTATGGCTTAGGAAAATTCTTCTATATTTCTCTCCAAGTAATAATTATCCTAGGACCCGATTTTATCTTGCCCTTGATCTCTTTCGCACGACATAGAAAAAATTCTCCTGATTTTTTCTCCTGCTAATAGTTATCCCAGCCCCGATTTCTCTCTCCTCTACCCGTAACCCTTTCTCAAATCTCTCTCTGTTCTCTCAATCTCTTTTGCATGACTTCTAATTTTCTCTCAAACTATACAAGCCCCCAATTTTCTCTCACAATTGCACAAACTAGCAAAAAATTTCCTGATTTTCCATCCCTTAATCTCACGATCTGAAAAAATTCTCCCATTTTCCCTCCCATTAATAATTATCCCATTTGCTGATTTTCTCTCCTTCGTTACCACTGCCCCTTTACTCGAATCTCTCTCGCTTGAACTTGCATGACTTCTCTCGATTTTCTCTCCCACTAATAACTATCCGAACCCCCAATTCTCCTGATTTTCTCTCCCACAAATAACCATCCCTACCCCCGATTTACTCTTCCTCTAGCACAACCTAACAAAAATTCTCCTGATTTTCTTTCCCCTTAATAACTAATCTACCCCCCTGAATATCACTCTCCTCTAGCCTGGACCCTTTACTCTAATCTGTCTCTCTTCTCTCAGTCTCTCTTACCCATCCTAGCATTACTTCTCTCAATTCTCTCCCCTTAATAACTATCCTAACCCCCGATTTTCTCTCCCTCTTCCACAATCTAGACAAATTCTCCAGATTCGCTTTCCCTCTCTCTCTCGCACGGCCTAACAAAAAAACTCCCAATTTTCTCTCCTATTAATAACTATCCCAGCTCCCGATTTACTTTACCCTGCCCTTTCTCGAATTTCTCTATTCTCTGGATCCCTCTCACATAACCTAACATTACTTCTCCCCATTTCCTCTCCAAGTAATAACTATCCCAACCGTCGATTTTCTCTTCCTTTCGGACGACCTAGCAAAAATTATCCTGATTCTCTCCTACCAATAACTATCCTAGCACCTGATTTTCTCTCCCTCGATCTCCCTTGCACGACCTAGAAAAAATTCTCCCACATTCTCTCCCAATAATAACTATTCCGGCCCCTAATTTTCTTTCCTACATTATCCCCGAACCCTTTTTTGAATCTCTCTTTCTCCTGATCTCTCTCGCACGACCTAACATGACTTCTCTTGATTTTCTCTCATTAATAACTATCCTAGCCCCTGATTTTTCTTTCCCTCTTGCTTCATCGATAAAAATTTCTTCGTATTTTCTCTCCCTCGATCTCTCTTATGGCCCAAAAAAAAATTCTCCCATTCTCTCCCACTAATAGCTATCCCAGCCCCGATTTTCTCTCCCACTAATAACTATCCTAGTCCCCAATTTTCTCCCTATCGCACGGCCAAGCAAAAATTCTGCCGAATTTCTCTCCCTAATAACTATCCCAACCCAGATTTTCTCTCTCCTTCTTTACCCCCAACCCTTTCTTGAACCTCTTTTCTCTTAATTTCTCTCGCATGACCAAGCATGACTTTCCCCATTTTCTCTCCCAGTAAAATTGTCCCAACCCCATTTTGTCCCTCTCACTAACAAAAATTCTCTTTATTTTCTCTTCCATTAATAACTATCCCAGGAGCCGATTTTCTCTCTCCTAGATCTCTCTCGCACGACCTAGCAAAAATTCTCTCGATTTTCTATCCTAATAAATATTCTAGTCGCCGATTTTTTCTCTTCTTTAACCCCAACCCCTTTCTCGAATCTGTCTCTCTTCTTTCGATATCGCTCGCACAACCTAGTATGACTTCTCCAGATTTTCTTTCCCATTAATAACTATCCTAACCCCCCAGATTTTCTCTCCCTCTCGCACAACCTTGAAAGATTCTCTGCTTTTCTCTCCCACTAATAGCTATCCCAGCCCCCGATTTTCTCTTTACCATATGAGCTATGAAAGGTAGGTGGCAATTTCTAATGGCTTTGGCACATGTAGTAATACCCAAATTTGGACTATTTATACGCAAGGCTGGGCCAGGGATAGGGAACAGCTTGGGAAGATAAAGCATGGTGGATGCAGTGCCATACTGGTAGTCTGATAACTCTCGACTTGTTTGCTATGGCCTTGATGATGGCTTGTTTGATCCACCAGTAAACATATGTTGAGAGCTTATATCCCTTTTCTGGATCAAACCTCTCTGCTCCTCGAAGAAGTCCAATGCTTCCCTCCTGTAAGGATGAAAAAATTAGTATTACTCTGCTTTGAGATTCAAAGGAGATATATGTACAAGTAGTTGGGACCTGAATGAGATCTTGTAAGCTTAACCCTTTGCCTTTGTAATTGTTGGCTATGTATGAAATGAGTCTCCGGTAGCTTAAGATGATCCTTTCTCTTGACTCTCTTTCTCTACAGAGCATCTTGTCTAGATCCCTTCTTTCCATCCCTACTGCTCGAGCCCACTGTGATGAGGATGGCTCACCCTCTCCTCTTTCTCCAATTCTCCTTCTAGCTGCTTCTAGCCTTGCTCCCTCCTGTTATAGAGTTCAAGACTAAGTTCCACCCTTAGAATTTAGAAATGAAACCCTCTAAACAACTGTGCTGAAACTATGGTACTCTTGCCATACCAAACTACTGGTACAGCTTAGTTTGTTAATTGCATTGAGCTAAAATGTTGGAAATTTTAGATTTTGACTGCTAAGATGAAATACTTAACAGAACTGAAACCTAGCCCAAAAAAGGGTAAACCCATTAAATTGTAGCCTCTCTCTCTCTCTCTCTCTCTCTCTCTCTCATCCAATTGAAACAAGAGGAAATGAAAAGAGTAATAAATAGAAATGATACCCTGAGGTGTGAAGAAAATTCAGCCTCTTCTCTACTTGTTAGAGACAGTGAACGTGAATGCCTGAATGAGCATTGTTCCTTTTCTCCATGGCTACCCGTATCTAAAAATTTTGAAATTTTCTTGCGTTTTCTTCTCCTCTTCCTGTTTTGGGTTCTCACTGTATGCCTCCAATCCGGAATCTCCGATAACCCATCAATCTCATATTGGCAGCCATTTTCCCCATCATTGGAGAACTCAACCAAAACCGATGCTGAAAAAACAGCATCTCTAGCGGCCTCCACAGCAGCATTCGCAAGAGCTACTGCTTCAACTGCAGCTGTAATGGTTGCAGTGTCTTCAGAGACTGAACTCAAACTAAGCTTAGCAAAAGAAGAAGAAGATAGTGGCTGGGGAGGAGGTTGCAGATTTTGTGAAGTATGAAATGATGATTTGAGTGGAAGAACAGAGTGGAGTGATATGGTGGGGAGGGTTGGAGAGTGGTTTGAGCATGAACACATAGTGGCCATAAAGGCATAAGGATGTGTAGGAGATTCCTTGATTTTCAGGGTATTTAGCATAAGAAGACAGCAACCTCTTGGGTTTGGTTTTTGTTCAGTGGCCATAGAGGAGGCATAAGAGCATAGGAGATATTTTGCTGATTTTCAGGGTATTTTAGCATAAGAAAACAGAACTCTCTTGGTTTGGTTTTTGTTTAGTAGGCAAAGAGGCACAATAGCTTAAGCCATTGGAGATATTTTGATTTTCAGGATATCTTAGCTAAAGAAGACAAAACCCCCCATTGGTTTGATTTTTGTGCATGGAATAAGAAGATAAGGTGATAGGAGAGCTCCTCTACGTGTGTGGATGACATGGTGGTGGTAATAACAGTATAAACTTACCCTTCACCTGACCCTCTGCTAAACTTTTTATGCGATTTCCGATTTGTTCAATTTAACCGTTGGCCAGCATGGACTTATTAGTAACTTATTAGTAGGTAACAGTATCGTATCGATGGATTCAGATCAGTGGTATCAATATTGTCGAGGATAAAATGGTTCAATCTATTCATCCAAAAAAAAAGGGTTCATTTCATCAATCGCAAGCACCGAAACGGAATGTCACTCCAATTAAAAAAGGTATTTTAGAAAATACAAAATCTACCATTCAAGTGCATGTCAAGTGCATGTCCTTGTAAATTTGTAAGATTAACCCTGACCAGCGTGGTTGTTTTTTATTTTAGTTTAATTTAAAACTAATTATTCTTGTTAATACTTTGTTAACTGAAATTTTCAGGTTACAAATTAAATTATAATTCAAACCAAGTTAATATCTTGATTGTGAATCTTCTCATTAGTAGTTCACATCCTTGGCCTTTAGCTATCATTACTCATCCTTCGCTTGCATCAATTGTTTCGAACAACCTCACCATTCTTTTGTATCGATCGTGTCTATATCAATTGCTTCTAATAACCTGGATCATTCAGTATGTTTTTTTGGTAAGCCTGTTAACATTTACACATAGTTTGAAATTTTCATAAAATAACCCAAATCATTCAATGACACATCAGCAAACTAAGATTGAGGTATGACATGGCAGAGGATACCTTCCTGAGATTTGTAACATAGGTCCTCAAGTCAAGCCCACAATGACACTAAATTAGTATCTTTAACACATTAATTGAATGGAATCAAATAAGGTTTAATGTTTCAAATCACAAAATGTGATATCAAAAGGATATTAAGCTCTAGTCGTGGCCACATTATGAGATATTCCATACTGGAATACCAAAAGACATGGAGAGTAGTTCAAACTTTAAAACATCTAAAATTACTTCAAAGAAATAAAAATGATTTGAAGATGTATTTGGATTTTTATCACGATATTTTGTGCTTGATGAAGTTAGGAAACAATTCTCCTCACTTTGATGTACTATTCATCTTTAGTTTCCTCCAATTCCTTAATGTTGGGGTAGATCTTTAATCTCATTATTGGTTGTCCTAAGAATCCCATTTCGAAGTTAAACCAGTAAAACCAAAGAAAGTACATATAAAAGAAATGAAGGAGATAATCCCATGTATGTAAAGTGTGATAATGTGATGATTTATCAAAAAAAAAATTAATAATAATAATATTTTTTTTTTTTTAATGATGGCTTTGCATCNTTTTGTTTAGTAGGCAAAGAGGCACAATAGCTTAAGCCATTGGAGATATTTTGATTTTCAGGATATCTTAGCTAAAGAAGACAAAAACCCCCATTGGTTTGATTTTTGTGCATGGAATAAGAAGATAAGGTGATAGGAGAGCTCCTCTACGTGTGTGGATGACATGGTGGTGGTAATAACAGTATAAACTTACCCTTCACCTGACCCTCTGCTAAACTTTTTATGCGATTTCCGATTTGTTCAATTTAACCGTTGGCCAGCATGGACTTATTAGTAACTTATTAGTAGGTAACAGTATCGTATCGATGGATTCAGATCAGTGGTATCAATATTGTCGAGGATAAAATGGTTCAATCTATTCATCCAAAAAAAAGGGTTCATTTCATCAATCGCAAGCACCGAAACGGAATGTCACTCCAATTAAAAAAGGTATTTTAGAAAATATAAAATCTACCATTCAAGTGCATGTCCTTTGTGAATTTGGAAGATTAACCCTGACCAGCGTAGTTGTTTTTTATTTTAGTTTAATTTAAAACTAATTATTCTTGTTAATACTTTGTTAAATGAAATTTTCAGGTTACAAATTAAATTATAATTCAAACCAAGTTAATATCTTGGTTGTCAATCTTCTCATCAGTAGTTCACATCCTTGGCCTCTAGCTATCATTACTTATCCTTCGCTTGCATCAATTGTTTCGAGCAACCTCACCATTCTTTTGTATCAATCGTGTCTATATCAATTGCTTCTAATAACCTGGATCATCCAGTATTTTTTTTGGTAAGCCTCTTAACATTTACACATAGTTTGAAATTTTCATAAAATTACCCAAATCATTCAATCACACATCAGCAAACTAAGATTGAGGTATGACATGGCAGAGGATACCTTCCTGAGATTTGTAACATAGGTCCTCAAGTCAAGCCCACCATGACACTAAATTAATATCTTTAACACATTAGTTGAATGGAATCAAATAAGGTTTAATGTTTCAAATCACAAAATGTGATATCAAAAGGATATTAAGCTCTAGTAGTGGCCACATTTTGAGATATTCCGTCCTGAGAATTCCCAAGAAATCAGGAGAAAGGACATTTAGTGGGAAAAAGAGCAAGGAAAGCATGACTTTATTACATGAAATATCTTATGGGATCATTCTCGACAAGCCATTTATATGAATCTCCAAAAAACTTTAAAACATCTAAAATTACTTCAAAGAAATAAAAATGATTTGAAGATGTATTTGAATTTTTATCACGATATTTTGTGCTTGATGAAGTTAGGAAACAATTCTCCTCACTTTGATGTACTACTCATCTTTAGTTTCCTCCAATTCCTTAATGTTGGGTAGATCTTTAATCTCATTATTGGTTGTCCTAAGAATCCCATTTCGAAGTTAAACCAGTAAAACCACAGAAAGTACATATAAAAGAAATGAAGGAGATAATCCCATGTATGTAAAGTGTGATAATGTGATGATTTATCAAAAAAAAAAAATTATTTAATGATAATAATAATTTTTTTTTTTTAATGATAGCTTTGCATCCACCACCGCATGGAGTATTCATGAACCATCTCAAATGGAATGATTGGATAGAATTCATTCATTTTGTGTTAATATGTCAATTCTCTTCTTCTTTCTACAAGGTTAAGAATAACCCCTCACCCCTCCCCCCTCCCCCAAAAAACCATCTCAAATTGAACGATTGGATAGAGTTCATACATTTTGTGTTAATATGTCAATTCTCTTTTTCCTTCTACGAGGTTAACAATAACCCCTTCCCCTCCCCCTCCCCCTCGCCGTCACCACCTG
>NC_056557.1:34378760-34476977 GCF_013358625.1 Macadamia integrifolia
AAAAAAAAAAAAAACAACCATTAGATGAAAAGTGGGGGTAGAAGTATAAAAGATAGGACTGAGCTTCCCTAAGACCACGGTGAATGGGGATCCATTCATCAATTGGGTCTTAGATGTGCACAGGGTATTATGAGGTATTTTGAGAACCCTAAGGTGGAGTGGTGAACCCCACCACCTGGTGAAGGAAAACTCTCTTAAAATATATATCCCTAATGCCTAAAATCACAATTGTTATTATTATTTTAATTTAACATTGGAGATCAACAAAAAGACTAGTTGTTATCATGCAAAATGTCTGCATGTGATTATCAAAACCAAAATAGTGAATATGCAATAGAATTAAGTTCTTGTTTCACTTTTCTTTTTATGGTACACCTTACATGTGGTCCTAGTTATTAATACACGTATAGTATAAACAGAAATAAATACATGTCCAGTGTAGTTGGTACTTGGTATAACTTGATTCCTACAACATTACATGTCAATTAGACAAATCCAAACTATTGATTGGAGCAAGAGCACCATAGTTTTCAATTTTCAAATTTCAGGCCTCAATTCAATTGTATGGTCCACTTTTCGTTATACATTTTCCTTTGTATTTTCAAGGGTTTTGAATTAATCTATGCTTTTGTATTATTTTCATTATGACATTTAAAGAATCATATTACACTCTGTAAATTAATAGGGAGAATAGAGCAATCTGATACGAAAACTTGACAAAAATGACCTGTCATTGGCACATATAGCACATGGAATTGCCCAAGTACAAGCAGAATTTAACAATCATCTGCAGATTACCATGGTTTAGTCTAGATTTCTGTTTCTCCACCGTAGGAAAATTTTCTACTCTAGAATTTTGTCTGCACTGTAGGAAAAATTTCTTAGGTCAATTCACCCTAAAAGATCACTCTTCGTATAATTGTATCGTCTTGATTTTTAGGTTTGAAAATTTCACTTTCCCACCCCTTTAATGTCTGCAATCAAAAGGAGTAATGAATATGCATATTGGGTAAAATGTCAATACACTACAGGATCCCAGAAAAATGGTCTTGGTCTGTAAGCCCTGATAAGATTATAGACATTCCAGGATTAAGGATCAGAATCCACTTCAGATGGTCCTCACTTTAGGATACCTGCAAAAGGATAACAAACAAGAGAAAAGGACAGATTTCCAAATCAAAGCATTAACCAGGATTTTCTTATAAACATTGAATGCGGCATCATTCTTCTTCCCCGTAATCCCAATCTGTAACATACTTGTACTGAAAGTGAATACTAAGCCCTTGAATGAATCCAACCCTCCCCCGTTTGCAAACAACACAGACAAGGACTGTGCTCACCATTAACTCTAAAAACCTCGTACCATTGAAAATTGTAAAAGATTAAAATTGATAGGATTGAAAAGGATGATAGAATGAACAGATAATTAAGGAAAGAACTAATCCTCCAAATGCCAAATCCACTGTGCCAAAAGCTTCTGCCAACCTAGTCGACTTCCATATCAGAAATAGCTTCATTGAGAATCTTCTGGAGTTCCTTCACTCTATGCCTTGTAAGGGCAATGCAATCCTACAAAGAATGTGTCAGTCAGCAACTAATAAATGAATTAGCTTTCACGGTAATTGGATACAGTAATTCTGGTGTTACTAATAAGAACCACATAACTGTAAACTCTACTAAGTGCTTTAAATGGTTCTTTACTTGCAATCTATCCGTCCAAAGGAAACTACCAACTGCAAACCCAGAGGCATTATTCCAAAGCGACTGTGCTAAATCAGCACAGAGCAGAAGCAATCTATCAATTAAAAAGCCATAGAGGGTGTCACTCCCCATTGACCATTCTAGCCAACATCTGAATTTGGAACCAGGGCAACTCTAAAACAATCCTAGGTCATTCTTAAGATGACATGAGGCCCATGATTAGCAAAAAGGTGCAGGCCAGAGCTGACCACAAGGAATGGCTGCCTCCTAAGTATTTATCTGTATTATTCATGATGTTTTTAATGTCATGGTTGCAAAGAAAGTGAATTGAAGGATATACAGCAACGAACCTATGGTGGCCGACTTGGTATTCCCCCTAACCAAATGAACCTTCTAGTTTTTTAGGAACCAAGTGAAATTTTTGGTCTCCATTCTGGGTGAGAATTAGAATTGACACAAGATGTACACATTCGGCTCCAAATCTGGAAGCCAATTCTAAGAATTAAGCTAGGACTGAGAATTGGCCTTTGAATGCAATAACCAGACCCAAGCTAGAAACTAGCGACTGATTTTTAGCACAGGATCTCCAGAAAACAGAGAACTAGTTTAACTGGAATAGAACTAGAATAAAAAATTCAATAATAAAAGCTTCAGGGGAGAAAATTAATAATTAACAGAGGGCTGATCAGATGGACCTGATACCCTGGTCAAGTAGACCATTTAGGGAGGTCTACTTGCTGGAAAAAAAATTTATGATAATTAGAGGGTTCAACAGAGAAGTGCTACTACCACTAGGATTCTTAACCAGCAACTAAAAATTGTTGACAACAGAAAAAATAGATAAAAGGATAATAGGGCAGAATCCACCAAACCCATGAAGAGAATCCACTCTTCCACCAAGGAATCCACCTCAGCACCAACATGGCCTGGAATCCACCAAGTCTCTTGAGAATCCATCCAAGCAAAGTACAGAATCCACAGTAGCACACAGTTGCAGAAAATTGAACTTCCATTTATCAGAAAACATGGGTTAGGCCATAGGCCATTACAACTATAGATAGATCTGTCAAACTGACTCTTCAATAAGCCTATAATGACTTGGAACTCAAACCACTACTTGAAATAGTAAAATCAAACATGTATTGAAACTCCTACTTAAACTAATTAGTAAATCCCGTATTCCCAACTTGTAACCTTATTCTAACCCATTGAAGGGCCCATTTACAATATAAATCCCCTTGGACCAAAGGCCCAACAAATTTAACCCAACCCAAGGAAATTTCCAATAAAATAAGCTCATTTATGTAATTTACTTGCATCACCTTAGCCCGATTCTCCCATTCTGATGGCATCCAAAAGAACAATTTCTGGAGAGCTGAAATTGCAATTCGTATTATGTACTAAGATAATTAAAAACTGTGCATTGTACGGTGCTTAAGTGGGGGCATTTTCATCATTTCTTGGTTAAAAAATAAGAAATAGAAGTAAATCAAAGGAGTTTTACCATCGATCAAAGGAGAGGAGAGGGGAAGGAGATGCAAATAGTGCATCCAAATGCAATTCTCCAATTCTATGAAATGGAGCTAGAATTGCAACTCTGAAAGTTTGCCAATTTTGGCAAAGTAGAGAATTAGAATTGGATCCAAATGTACCCCAAGTTCGGGTTGGAAGAAGATCTAACAAACCTGAAGAGCTGATGTGTAGGCCAAAACTGGTCCTCCTGGCTTGTAAAGGGAAACAAGCCGACTAGATGAATCCAACACCACTGTCACGAGAGTTTCCATGACAGACTCTTCCTCTGCAGTAGGGTCTGCCAAGATGTACTTCTTGTGCAGAATGCATGTCAATGAAAATGGAATGCAGCTCAGAGTAAGCTTCCTCTTCTCTTTAATAACTGGAGCTTTTGCCAGCTTGTCATCCCCATCCTCCCCAGAAACAGTGACTACCCTTCCATCTTCATTGATGGAGACAGCCGGAATTTGTACTGCAGGAAAAATAGATGTTATATAAATTAAACGGTTCGGGGCAAAGCAAAGTAAACGGTTTAATGATTTGAATCATTATAATCAGGAGATAAGCTGCAGTCATTCACGGACTCACCCAATCCAATAACTAAGAAAACAAAAACTACGAAGTACATGTGAAGAGTGCATCACAAAATATGCCAAATAGACAAAGTTGCCTCATACCAACCAAAACATTGCTACTAGTTATTAATCTCTGGCATGTTGAAGTGATTATATTCAACAAAAAGCTTCCTAAGCTCCAACTGAATCACATAGGCAATCCTGTTGCCATTGCATTCAATAAACAACTAGTAATTGGATAATCATGGAAAGCCAAAAATCCAAGGGCACCGTTAACAACGATATAGGTGGACAATGTTTGAAGATATCAGCAAGAAAGGTCTGTGAGTTATGAAGAAATTTTCCACGAATTAAAAATAGTCAATTAGTCAAGTCAATCCTGAAATGCCTCTCACCATGAACCTATACTTAAACAGCTAAATCATCCAACATGGAAGTCAAGGATTCTACTTATTGGTCCAAGAAAGTAATCCCACCCAAACATGCAGGCAATATTGACAACAAAGAAAACCTTCCAATGCTAAAAAGTGTGATACTTCAAAGGTCAGAGCTCCACAAAATCAATTTTGATGGGCAGCTTGGTACAACATTAAATATTGGAGTAGCAATTCCATTTTGTTTCCTCCTAGCATGATAAATTAAAGGCCCTGGGCACATTCTACAAGGTGTCTAAGGATACCAAAGGATGCACTCTCCATTACTGCATAAAGATTATGCAACAAAGCCATTTGAATCCCATAATGCAGAGCAACAAAGAAGAATCAAGTGTCAATTCCCTATGAAACAGTGCATTATCTTCATGCTCTGGAAGTTACTCTTGCAGTTCATTCATTGAAATCATAGATAATGGAATCTTGAAACAAAAAATCAAAACGAAAGGAGAGAGAAAAATAAGCTAAAGCTATGCAACAGCTCTTACAATGAGAGAAGGAAGCAACAGCTGAAAGTAATGCAGCATCAAAAAGAGCACCATCTGCATCCAGACAGTATATGTCCTGCAAGATAAGGTTTCTTTATAATCCAAAACAAAGGAAAGAAACAGGCAATTTTTTTTTTGGGCGGGGGTTGGGGGGGGGGGGTGTTGGTGGTGGATGAGGGGATGGTTAGGGTATCAGCTCTTAGTGTTTAGTAAATGAAGGCAGGTTCCAAACCCAGATACAGGGTAGAAAACTTCCCCAGACTTTACCAGCTTAGCTAGCTGCCATCTTCAATTTTGTAGATTTCATTGGCCATTGGCTATAAATAAAATATTTTGGGTGAAAGTATACTCCAAAGAAACGGCTTTCAATTTTGATGAAGAACAAGAGCAAAGCTCAAACATGGAGTATACTGAAGCAATGCTTAAAGAATTAAGAAATAAAGAATTCACAGACAAGAACCCATTACCAAATATGCCATCCAAGCAGCCTTGCCAGTGGTTAGGGACAGTTCCTTTAAATTGATCATTCCAGAACTGAAAACAATAACTAGTCCGTCAGAAAATGAATGTCTAAAACAGAAGTTAACCAACAGAGAAAACTTTCTAATTGTACATTGGTCATCCAATGGAACATCACAAAGACTAGGTCATAAAACCCAGGAAGTATAAGAAAAACATCTGCTTTAACATTCCATTGGATGGATAATATTGAGATAAACGAAAAATCCTTGGGAAAAGTTGAAGTTTTGATTCCACAACGATCAAATGAAACTCAATAAATATGATAAATATCAAAGTCCACAGGCTGTGAAAAGAAAGTCAAGAAATCAGCAAGAGGTGAATCAATTAATGATTGCACACTGAATCCTGTTCTTTCTGATGAACATTAAGTGCTTCAGGATTGAAAAGGACCTAAGTTCAAATGATTTATCAAAAAAAAAAAAAAAAAAAAGCTTAATAGTAAAAAAAAAAAAAAAAACTCAATGTCAAAACAAAAATTGTGTAATAATCCAACCAACTTCACCCAGTTTGATTGGAAAAGAAAGAGATCATAGTCGTTACGGAGTCTAGGCGACCCAACACGTTGGAGGGGGCCTAGATGCAAGAAGACCAAGGCGTCTGGAAGCCTAAGTGACACCTGGACAACTATGAAAGAGATCACCTGTAGCATATAGGGGCATTTCATTCCACTATCTTGTCCTTTATGTTCTGTGCCCCTATTTGATCAACAATTACTGAACTTCTCCAAAATTTACCTTTCTTTAAGTTTGTAACAGCAATAAACATTGGAGAGTTCTGGGACAGTATCCTATCTACTGAATTGATAAAAGAATTCAATGAAGTGAGAGTACGATAAGATGTAAATAACATACAATTAATATCAGTATCACCATTGTGACAAACCAAGATCTGTAACCAATAACTGCAACAAAAGAGAGAAGAGAGGAAGAGATTGAGGGAGAAGAACAGAAGGGACTGTCAAGAATAACAGAAGATGACTTGACAGCCCCCCTCATTGTATATTTATAGAACCAAAACCTACTACAAAGGAAAGTCAAATCTTAGTCTAACTCTAATTTAGGGAAGTAAACACTAGTCTACTTGGGGGCGAGCCTGTGCCGAAACGATTATGTTGCACTATTGCAACATGTTGGTCACAGGTTCAAAACTTGAAAGCCTCTCGTACGAAGCCAAGTGTAAAGCTGCGTACATTTGCCCCTCCCAAACCATGCAGTGGCGGGAGCCTCATGTACTGGGTTGCTCTGAACACTGGTCTACTAGGAAAAAATAAAACCAAAAATAAAGATAACAGCTAATCACAATAGGGACAAACCCCTCCATTGTGACACACATCTTAACACTCCCCCTCAAGCTGGAGTATACATATCAAGGGCCCCCATCTTGGAACAACAAGAATAGATATTTAAACCAACACCCTTGAACATATGTAACAATCATAGATGCCAGTGAGCACAGAGAGAACTTTATTCTGATAGCAATATCAACTCAAGCACTCTAATCATCAGCAGCATCAAGAGATAAAAAATCATCGTGTCAAATAAACCAAACATAACCATCAGCAATGAACAAAATAAGCAGCAGAAAACACCAATCCACAATACAAAATATCATCAGCAATCGCAACATCATAAGCGCTTCCCAAGGAAGGTGGGCAGTAGTAATCTTCCCAAAGAAGACAGATAAAAGTGCAACATCCAATAGCTACATCACAAGCCCTTCTCAAGGAAAGCAGGCAGTAAGCTTCACAAAGAAAACAAATAAAAGTGAAAATATCGATGAACTTATGAGCCCCAATTAGAGGTCACAGATAAATTGCAACATAGGTTTATGCAAACCACTGGTAAAAATGTAGTATAGGTTAATGCAAAACAAGTAATAGATCAGGTTGTTGGGGACAAAATAACTCAGCATCAGGTTGTTGGAGCCAAACCTATGAAATATTTATTGCTACTAACCCTACATACTTTCAATTATTGGGCTTCACCAGGGTAACGATGTTTTAGCTTCCTCTTATTTGTGCAACACTCTTGGGCTACTGTAAACATGCTACTTTAATCACCCCTGTTTAGTTGTACCCAGCATCCACCAATTCCATGCTCATGTCTATCAAAGGTTCCTACAGTCCAATTTTAGCAAGGCAAATCATCTTCTACAGTGGTTTACTCAGTAGCAGCAAAATAGCATGAAAGATTTAGCCACCATCCGCATCAACCTGGAGTAGCGAGTAACAATCTCATTACCTCACCCATTAGCTGCTAGGCTGCTAGGCTACTACAACCAGGAAAATATGCAACAGGTTACTTCCAATGGAGGCCCCAAAATTATAGATATCATTACTTAATGATAAGAAAGATTCAGTTAAAGTTCAATGCAATGCCAGTAATTTGAAATTTTCATTCATCATTAATTCAGGACTGGGATGCATGGCAAAACTTTGACAGTAGGAGAGTGAAACACAAATAAACACCAGTTAAGTACCAAAACCCAAATTGATGCATTTGCGTACAACAAGGGCATATCCAAACTAATAAGAACAATGGTGACAAATCTTCAATAAGGACTCGCTAAGAATAATTCAATGAGAACCTAATTCCATATAAGATTGAGTGTCCCAAGAAACTAAATCAAAAAGAGCATTTAACATGCCTGGATATAGCATCAGACAACTGCTTCGCAATGACAGGTGCCACCTCAGCTGGCCTTCCAGGCCTAACAAATGGAGAGCAAATCGGAGGCATGTGGAAATCAATAGCTGTAATAAAAAGCAGTTCAGAAAAAATAGTAGGGGGGGAATGAATGAGCCAGAAAATAAAGATAACCCAAAAAAAATCAACCTATGCAAAGTTCAGAAACATTAGTAGAGGGAGAATGAATGAGCCAGAAAACAAAGGTGAGTCAAAGACAATCAACCTAAGCAGCCCTCATCTGGTGATTCTGATGAAGGAGTCATTATTTCCATCTTGATAGCAGCCAACATGGTCTGCCAAAGAAGCATTCCATCAAACACTTCAATAAAATCACCAAAAATAAATAATAATCGATATTCATGAATAAAAGACAAGAAGAAAATATAGCACTTACAGTGTGACCAATCTTGGCCAATGCTGACCCATCAGCAGATGCAACCGCACCTGAAATAAAGGATTAAGGGTATCCATTTTGATCAAAAACCTTAGTTTTCAACCAAATCAGAGAAGGATAATAGATTGAAGAATGTAGAGAGAAACAAGGTCGAACAAACCAAGAGCAACAGTAGACTCCCGAGCTCTTCCAAGTGGCCTCGCATCAGGGCGTATGGACTCTACGAGATGACGTTCGTGGAAGCGAAGTGGGAAGAGGCGCCTGAAAGCGTCCACCTCCACTTCTCCTTCCAAGTCTCCCGAAGCACCAGATGAACCCATCCTCCTTCCCTTTCCTTCTTGTCCGAATAACCAAGCAGTCAAGCCCCTGTACTGTGAAAGAAGAAATAGCTACTAACACGTACATGTATACGAAGGCAAAAGATGGGGAAAAAATAGAAGTAACGATCATCAGTTACAGACCTTTCGCTCCTCAATGTTCTTTACTGTCCGTTATACTCGATTTAGGAGGGATTCTTTCGTTTCTAATCTGAAGTGATTGTTATGAAACCTTTACTGCGTTCCCTTGCACTACTCACTTGCACTACAAGTCCGGAATCATGGTTCCAGACCCCGGATCAACCATGAAACTTAGGGACCATTTGATAACTTTTATGTCGGTTTATTGTAAACATAAACTTTCGTTTCTAGAAACATAAATAGAATTGAAGGTGTTTGATAAATCATATTTCTATAAATCGATAGTAACCAGCGAAAGAATGGCCACGAGTCGCCTGGGTCCTTTCTTAAAGCATAAATAGATAGAAATTTATATTTCTATTTCTGAAAACAAGTGAAACAAAACAGTTTTATCAAACGCTTTTTGTTCTGTTTCTACTGTTTCTGGACACAAAAACGGTAGAAACACATTTCTTGAAACGTTATCAAACGGACCCTTAAATTATGTTCATAAGCATAGGAAGGCACTAGCTTAAGAAGGGATCCAGTTCCTCTCCAATTCCCTCAAGCTGCAATTAGTGTAATTCTCCCTCAATCTGACGACATGTGTCCCTATTATCGTGGACGGCCAAGATCAGGTGAGAAAAAGTTGAGAACATCATGGGTCTGGATCTCCAAAAACCCGACCTAATTGAGCATTGATGGTGGCGACGTCTTCTCTCACAATGTAAGGTTATGATAGCAATGGTGAGTCTTCATTTCCGATTGATTGTAGCGGTGTTTCTATTCCCAGATTTCACCCATTTGATCACCATTATTGTCCTGAAATAAATCGATCATGAGTTCTTGGACAATTTTGCTCTTTAATTAGTATAATTTTTAATTGTTTGATTTTAACTATGTTGAATAATGAACCTTCCTAGAAAGATGTAATAGGTAATTATGGATGTAATCTTATAAATAGTAGTAGTTGTAACGGCTATTCATTGTAATATCCAAAACAATGATGAAGGCTTCATCGAACAAAAAAGTCAAACACCAAACAATAACAACATCAACAAAAACAAGCCTGAGATGGAGGATAGAAAGAAAAGCGAGCAAAAGCTGAAAAAGGATTTTGAAGAAGATGTTGCATTTGTTAAAGATTATAAAAACATGAAAGTGAGTTGGCCACGGCAATTCAACTTCAATAGATATTTTAGTGGACTATTAAGTAATTATTTTTGTAATTGTTAGAACCATGAAGTATGAAGTAGGAGTAGCTGTAAGGAGAATCCTATCTTTTCTCTCTTACGATGTAGAAGTTGGCATCCTCTTAATTAGCCTCCTCAACACAGCGGGAGACGAAGGAGAAGAGAAAAGATGATATGGAAAATTGTAACCATGAAGCAATTCTAGATTCAATTCTCTTCAGATTTGAGATTTCCCAGTCGATTTACAGTCCAACACACCCTCCTTTTTTTATTCTCTTGTACATCCTATCTCCTTTGCCAATCACTCAAATAATTCGGAGAAGAAGAAAGGTTTTTCGGAATTGCAGCATAAGTAAACGGAGCTCACGCTGGCAATGGGGTTGCCAGAGAAGTTGCAACGATGGCTTGGATGCCCAAATTGATGAGCGGAGAACAGTTAAAAGGCTCTAGAGACATAAATCCCTCTAATAATCTCGAGTCTAGCTAGCTACGTGTGCTACAACAACGATGATGAAGATGGATCTATGATTGAAGAGAAGGAGGAGATGGAGGTGAGAAGAAAAGGATATGGGTTTACTAGCCATTTAGGGAGAAGAAGATGGATTTGGGTTGCAGAAATCGATCGAAGCTCCCACCTGTGTGATTTGCAAAGAAGACGAAGCCCCTTTACGTAAGTCACTATAGAGAGAGAGAGAGAGAGAGAGAGAGAGTGATGCGTCGCCGAAGACATAGCCACTTTGCAGTGAATCCCTTTGCAGATGATGGATCGGGTTGGGTTTTTTCTAGATCCAGATCCAGATCCAGCTAACCCTCTGATATCTCTCACTTAATTTGAGGACACATGTCATCAGATTAAGGAGGAATTGCACCTAATTGCACCTTAACAAGCTACGTCCCAATAGTGTTCATTTTCCCAATCTGAGGATGCTCACTCTCTGTTAGAGATTAAAATCTCGATAATCGAAAGGGATCTCTGGATTCAATTCAGATTAGTCCGTATCAACATGGATGGGTTGATTCGCGGAAGAGCAACAAATTCTGAAAGCAGTACAAAAGTCTCTGGAACTATTGAGAGGACCCACAAGGATGATTGGAATCAGTTATGGGACTATGATCACTACCATAGAGCACCAATTTTTAACAAAAAAAAACAGAAAAACTAAGGCTGTGTTTATTATGTATGCTCAGAATATATTCTGGGTCTACACTGCATTAAAGTTAGAATCCAGAGAAGAAACAGGTTTCAGAATCTATTCAAAAATGCATGCCAAATGATCTGTGCAAACAGTGAATCAGACCATTCAGATAATCTACGATGACTAAACCATCTGGCTCTAGCTCATAACTGTTCCTGCTCAAAGAATTGTGAACAAATCACTGATTTATTTGGTCGCAACTATTTAATCTGAGCTCTTAAAACGTAAATTGGTTGACATTACAAATTGTTCAGTGAAGGAACCAGTTAAATTGAAATAATTTTATTGGACTTTCTTTTTTTTTCTTTGGGTAAAATTTTATTGGACTTGAAGCAAGTGGATTTTAAGAGTGGACCATAGTCTTCTGTACACTGCTCTCTTTCGCAGCTTGTTTGAGTATTAAGAAAGAAATGGAAACTGCATCTTTGAGTATGAGGTCTTGCCCTTCTCAAGCTGACCACCTTGAATTTCCTTCTATGGACCATTGTTGCTGCTTCAGCTTTGCATAAATTAATTTTGGTGCAATTTTCCACCCTCATTGCTATTTTGGGATTATTCTTGTTTCCCTATCCTCTTCCCTTCTTCAGACTATATCACTGAAGTTCAAATTTTGTTAAAAAGGTAGAAGGGCTTTGACAATTCAACATTAATTTTACAGAAGGGAAAAAACACCAATGAGATTGAGAGATTCTGAGATTCTGAGATGCAAATATGGAAGATTACATAAATAATTGATCAGAGAAGTTAGGTCTACAAGATTTTGCTGGAGAAAAGGAAAGGAGAAGATATTGTGGGGCCTCAGCCCCCTGAAACAAAATTTGGCCCAAGAAAAGAAACTGAAGTATCCTCTTTCATCCGGGCTTCTGTCCTTCAACCTTCTTCCTAACCATTAGCAGTCTCTGATATCCCTGAAGGTAAATAGATTACACAAGAGAAGATGTACTTTACAGCTGTGTCATTGAATTCTCCTAGACATTTGATGGAGGCTTGTAATCAAGCAACTCCCTTATATTTAAACGGATGGAAGGTCCCATTGATGAGCATATATGTGCACTTTTCCAGTAGACTCCCTTCGCACCTGATGGCTTGTTTGCTTCTATTGATTTCTGAAGCAACACAAAAATCACTAAACGAAAGAAATGATAATAATAATAAAATCATGTCAATGTGATGCCTTTCATATACTGGAATATAGGGAAGAAAGAACATACTACTGCAGCAATCAAATTTATAATAAGATCTTCTTCAGGAAAGTCTGCCTTCCCAAAAGGTAGGTGCACAATTCCAGTTTTATCAGCTCTATATTCTACCTTCCCTTTCTTGAATTCTGCAATAGCCTGAGAAAAAAGGTATAAACCCATTTCCATTCAGCTCAATCAAAATTTTAAACCTAAAAAACAAATAAAAAACAAAAAAAGATGCTAATTCGAGTAAAGTAGCGAATTTTTCTACTCTTCTGTTACATTTGTACACATACTCTAGTCAAGAATCTCAACTGTGCTCATCATTCTGGTGTTTGTAGGACTTCATGGTAAGTTCTATCATTTTTCGGTGTTTGTTTAGCGTTTAAGAAAAATAACTTCATGATGTTAGTTCACCATTTAGAGCAGATTGGAGGGCAAAGATCTATGTAGCTGACCCCATTTAACTGAGATTCTCCTGACTTGCTGGTGCTGGGGTTCCTTCCTTTCACTTTCATTTCCCTTCCGTTGTTGTCTTTTTGTTTTTGCTCGGATCCATGCAATCGACCCCATTAAGTTGGGATAAGGCTGAGTTTGTTGTTGTATGTTAGTTCCCCCCTTTTTTTTTTCTAACATGAAATATACTATATTTTGAGCCCATTATTTTGATAGGGGCCAAACAGAGAGAGAATTCTCTAGCTTTTTCAAATACCAGAGATATCCCTGGTATCAATTGATTTGTATCAGTTAAATCCAATTAATATTGCTTAAGTTCCCATTTAAAATTGATCAAGTCTTATACATGTACTACTATTCTGAACATAGTTGTCAACGAGTCAATTAGGCGTCCAGTGCCTTGGTTGCCTAGGCGAACGCCCCATTTTTCACCATCCTCGATCACCTTGGGTCGCCTTATGCCTTGACAACTATGATTCTGAACTTCAATGTTGCACTGAGAAACTGTTCATATATGCAACGTCATTTGAACCTATTCTCTCAGAAAAACAAACATAAGCAACCAGCAGCGAAGTTGTTAGGGAAGAACGAGCTGGTGAGAAATGAAAGGATCTGAGTTAGAATCAGCTCGTCCCTCGTATCTTAAATAAGTATTCATTTTAATCGGTTGTAAAAGATTTGTAAATTTGCAGTGACATTTTATTACTTTCCTTGACTGTTCTACAAATTTTCACCCTTCAGTTTAGCAGGAGACTGAATAGTTTCAGCCATATCATTACATAATGTCAAGAATAGGGACTCTCTGATAAAGTAGTTAGCTTTATACCAAATTTATTTAAAATAAACGCCTACAGGTTTAGAAGGGAAAGCTTAGAAGTAATATCCTAAAAGATAAACAAGGAAAAGCAGACATAACAGAAATACAAGTTAAAAAGTAGAGCAGTAAATCTTGACGATACCTGAGGTATATCAGTTGCGACAGTACCAGCTTTTGGATTTGGCATGAGTCCCCGTGGTCCCAATAACTTTCCTAGACTGGCAACCTGAAGCGTAGTGGCAAGGACATTTAAACAATGAAATGACTAAACTATTTCCGATCTCTTCCCAAGAGAATACATAGAGAAAACCGATGGTGAAATTGGCTATATGACATTCAAATCACCAAAAACACCATATCCATAAGCATGAACTAAAGGAACTAACTACCAAAAGCTAAAGAAATTGATAATACCCTTACAGGAGAAATTGCATCCCATTAACCCACCCCTGCTCCCCCAAAATAAGGAAAAAGTTCAAAATTTACCCCCTTTTTTTATAGATGCATCTAAAATCAAGCTATCAGACAGCAAATCAGAATATCTTTTGGTGACTGAATAGAAATGTAGGAAACATGAGAGAAAAACCTTATTACATATGAAGCAACACTCCATTCATTATATTATTGCTTTTTATTATTTTGCGGTCCCTCTCCTATCCAATATACTTTATAAAATGAAGTTCTTATCATAGGTCCTTTTTCATTACCAGAATCCTCATCTTTCTCTTTTCGCACATTGAATTTTCACTGAATCACTGCAAAACAAAGCTTTCACTAGCCTCCTTTTACATATGAAAACATTTGCTAATTTTTTATTTCCTGTCATTGAAGATACTTCAAGATTCTGTTTTCTTCATTGTTTATTTTATTCTATTTGCTGACTGATACTACTCAGAAATCTCCTTGTAGTTAATCATTCAGAACTTTATCTTTCCAATATTTTCACTCACCTATCCCAACATCATCTCAGTTATCCTCATTCTATGTAGTATGACATGTCAGTTCTTTGCGGTACAACATTTGACAGAGGAAATTGACACTCAATTATGTAAAAGAAAATGAGATAGTAAACCATGAGACCATGAAGCCATTGAGCCCAAGGTTTACAAGTTAATGTCACTCAGATTCTTCAAAAAACGAGTGCCCTACAGTGTTAGATTTTCAAAAAATGACATGTCCTTGATGAACCTGGGTAGAGCTCACAATTCACAAGTATTTACATTTTATATGAACTAATTAGAAAACTGAAACAATAGGTTGGTGGCATGAAAGTTACAAGAAGGAATCATCAGCCATTTCCCACCTAGAGATTTCTTAGCATTTGACATCTAAAACATACAAAATCTTTCGATCAGATATTAAAAGGATAAAATGTGCATATCATCATATATCATGAAGGAATGAGGTAGAAGCAAACTGAGTGTGTCATTTTAAATGAGGCAGGGAACCATTTCCCTTCATTTTTGTGTTGCTTCTCCTTGAGGACCACCACCCCCACCAAAAAAAAAAGGAAAAAAGGGGGGAAATTGTGGAAGTATACTTCCTTCGCCTTTAAATTCACATGAATGTATAAGGAGCAGAAAAAATAATTACTTCAATCAAGCTAAGCGGAGAAACACCTTAGGCATCATATCTGGAGAAGCGATCAATTTATCAAAGTCCATGAAACCCCCTTTTATCTGTTCTATCAAGTCTACTCCACCAACCAAATCAGCTCCTGCATTTTTTGCTTGATCCACCTTTTCTCCTGTAGAAATTCAAGACTACAAATACATGAGCAAAAGGAACATGCAATTAATTTTTCCCATGCTAGACAAAATTAAGCAAAATAACAAAGAGAGATGAAAATCACGGAGCATCACAATTTTGTTGATTACCATAAATAAAAAAAAAAAATTAATGGCTTCCCAATGCCTTCCAGTCAAACGATCCGGGAGATTAATGTGAGAATGATTCAAGATCAAATACTCGGAAAACTAGCTGAGTCTACTGCTCTATTTTTTGTTTGCCATAAATCTATTTTTGTCAGTAAGTGGAGGAAGACTGTAGCTTTTGGTAACTATGCATTGTGAATGTGATTCGCCTCTGTGTGCTTCCTCATCGGTTGTCTTTCTATTTTTCCCTTCACCAATTATTTTTACAAAATAGAAAGATTTTTTTTTTTTGGGGGGTTCGTGGTTGGGGATTATGCCATTCACATATGGACGCATATTCTTCTTCTAAATCCATTGGGTTTCTTGGATATACAGAGTTTGAATATTGCTTAGTAGAGAAAAGGAATTGATGTGAGCTAGGTATTCGTATACACCAAACTTGAGGGGTGCTGTCCTAGGATGAGAGCCTTATAAGCAAATAAGCTCATCATGTCTCAACCCTGGCACTCTTAAGAAAATTATGACAAGGTAAGTGTGAGTTTTTAATTATTTCATTAATCATCAAACAAACAAACCCTAGTGTGAATTCATGAAGGCTCAACACGCTTTAAGAGATTGAATACTGGAATGAGATGTAATTTAAAAGATTGAAAGGCTGACCAGATGGCTGATTAACAGGCTGAGCCAGAGCCTAAAAAAGGCTGCTCTGATAAATGACAATGATTGAAGAATGGCAGAGGGAAGCTTATCAAGTAGGTCATCAATTTTGAATTATTTCAATAATCATCAAACAAGGAAGTCCTGTGAATTTATGGAGGCCCAGAAAAACAGGAAAGTTCAATTCCAGAACAAGAAGAAATTTAGATGATTGACAGGTTGACCAAATGGCTAACTGATTGGGTAAGCTAGAGGCTACATGAGGTCGTGAGAGACGATAATGATTTAAGACTGCAGGAAGGAAGCTCATCCGGTAGGTTGCGAGTTGGATTGTTCTTCAAATTGAACCAGATACAAGGTGTTTTTCCAGGTGATATAGTTCAGAAGTTTGTGGTTCCACTCAAGGTTTCCTTGATCTTGTGGTTGGAAGTAGCCATTGGTCAACAGTTAACAACCAATCCTCCAGTCATCCAACATATGCAAATGCTAACATTTGGGTCATGTGAAAGCCATGATAAACATGTCAACCATCTTCAGCTCTCCATGTACATCATGATTTACAGCACATGAAAATGAAGGACCATAGAATAATTAAATGAAATTTAGACTCAAGCAGTATGTGTAAATCAGTTCATGGAGAGCTTTCAGTAATTTTTAGCAGTAATCAAGCATTTGACTTCATTGCATAGTCTTCAAATAGATCTGGAGTTTACAGTTTATTTACATATCATTAAACAGAAACATGTCAGAGTAAAATTATCATACTACGAACAACCGATATTATTAAGACCTTCAGAATTCAGATCATCTTCCAGTTCCTCTTTTCTTTTTCATATTTGGGGGGTGGTGGGGGACTTTGGTTGGTGGTCACATCTTGCATGGCCTGATTGCAGGGTCTTCAACTTCTCTTTGGCTTACTCCTGCCTCCCCATCAAAAGGAAGCAAATGTTCTTTCCTACGACCGAATGGTACAAATTCACTACTTTTTACAAACAATGGGGTGATTTAGACACATATGTGTAATCTATGTGACTCAAATAATTGTCTATTTGATTGGAGCTTGTATTTGTTTCGTTTAGAAAGGACATTGGGATAGTTTGGCTAACTGTTACCGGACTAGTCCCAACAGAGCATCGATATGACAATTTCTTTTACTGTTTTGAAATGCACGTCTACATATGTGCTACATTGTAACGCTGAATCATGTGTTTTCCCCTATTAAATTTACTTTTCCTTTCTTCCAAAAAGAAAGAAAAATCTACTGCAATGGCTCAAACATTTAATAAGGGGAAAAAAAAATCTATAACCAAAATGAATAGAACACCAACCAAGAATGAGTAACAGAGTGGAAAGAGGAAGAGTACCCACCTTGGGTAAGAACAGCCACTCTAACAGTCTGACCAGTTCCCTTGGGCAAATTCACCTATCATAACCAAGGAAAAATTCATCAAAGAACTCAAGTGATAATAAAATCCAAGAAAAAAAAAAATTAATATGGAAATTGAACAATAGATAATTGACTTACGGTCGCCCTCAGCTGTTGATCGTTGTACTTAGGGTCAATGTTGAGACGGAAATGAGCTTCAGCTGTCTCTACGAACTTAGTACTTGCCATTTGCTTGAGCAGGGATATAGCTGTGGGTAAATCGTATTCTTTCTTGATCTCCCTCAACTTTTGAATTTCCAAGAACCTCTTGGACCTCGTCTAATATTACAAACAGAATCAGACAAAATAAGAAACAGGAGGGGAGGGGGCTGAAGTCAACAACGAAACATCAAGGCCAAATATCTAATGATAAGGAAAAATGGGAGTGAAGACTGAAGTTTCAAACAAGAATTCAATAGAAACACCGAGCTAAAGAACAGTAACCCGTTCATCCAATACAGTCATAGTTCAAAACCTTAGAAGATAGTGAAATTACCCTGTCTCTCTTCAGCGTCAATGCTGCCTTCCCTCTCTTAGGTTTTGTTGTAGGAGGTGAAGCGGCGATTCCTTCAACCCCCTCTTGTCCTACATCTTCAACAACCTCTGCAACTTCAGCTTCAGCAGCTACAGCTGCTGCAACGACGAGGTTTGAATCAGCTTTAGCTTCTCTTCTTGAAGTAACATGAACCCAATTACATGATTTTCTTCCGCTGCTCTGCAACACCAATGGGTGCACGGAGAAGCTCCTGAGGGACGAGAAGAAGACTGGTTTGGAAGGCGATTCGGCTTGAAGAGTTGCGGGAACGTTATACACCAACATCAGGGACGAAGAAGGCGTAGCTGAAGTCATTACTGTAGGTCAGAAGCTGATTTGGGTGTCGCAGTGAACCAAAGTAATCTATCCAAGCATCCACGGAAAGGATAACAAACAGCCCCAATCCTTTCCATCTATGGCAACAGTACCGTAGATCATAAACACCGCATCTAACACTATGATGGCATCCTGATGGCTGATTGTGAGCTTTCGACCGTTGATTGGTATCATAGACAAGAGATCACTTTTACAAAACTTCGAATACATTCCAATCATGTGATTGTAACCATCGATCCCCCATTTTTGATAGAAAATATCAGGTCCTGCATACCAGATGAAAATCCTATGGAAATCAGACGCTTAATGCGAAGAGTGAGTGGTGAATTCCAATCCAACTTATTGAAACTAAGTTGGATATAGCAGGCTTATCATGGCCCAGGGGATGGGTTGGCCATTTGTGGTTGGGGTGCCACACCTGAATCCCCTGATCTGCTAGTCATGTAGCCAATGTGTCAACACGGGGACCAATGAGGGGAGGCAGACATGCATCCAATTAAGGGGTAAAATGGTATTTTCCTTTTTTCTTCACTATGTATGGGTGTATTTCCTATAAGATTGGTAGCATAGGTTTTAATGTTCATCCACTACGATTTCTCTCAATGGTTGGACATCTCAAACAATGAATCTCATCGAAATATCCTATCACTATGGTTTGATTAAGCCACTCAAAAAGAGAATCTTCTCACCATTAGTGAAGGAAAAAACTTTATCCTATTAACTTCTCACACATTTAAAGTAAATAACATCAATGAATACTAAAGATATGAATTATCTTCTACCAACTATCCAAAGCACATGAATAAGCACATGAACACTTGTAAATTATTGTCACAACACTTCAACGACGTTAGAATGATGAAAGGTTTGAGGTGTGCCATCAATCAATCTACTTAAGATCATAGTCACGACTTATGGAGAAAATTCGATTCATGCAATTTAACTTCCAATATACAACTCAAATCGACCCTTCAACTCTTCAAGTAGTCATTGCATTCAATTATTGCATCATGTTAAGACTATATGAGTAGTGCTCAACAAGTGAGAGATCGGCAGAGTAGAAAAGGGTGCAAACACTATGTAAGAGAGTGTTTGAGAGAGTAAAGTGAGCGAGAAGCATTCACTTTTTTTACGGAGGAAGGTGTCCAATGATTATGCATTTTTCTTCTTTCAGTAAATGAATATGCTTGTTCAAAACACCTAAATGGGGTGTGACTCTCACCATTTATTTTTAACATGTGACCATTATCGGTTGACTAGTTCTCTTAGGCGATCGATCGGTTCCTCCCAATGTATCACATTAGATATGATTAAAAAAAGAAAAACGAAGTAATTTATACACTCATATGTGATCATATGAAATAATGATTATTAAATTATTGTTTAAGTATGAAATGTTGGAGATTCTTTACCATAGAATCATATGAATAACTCTATTGATGTTAAGATACAAGAATTATAAATCAATCATAAAAGATTAATCACGAGTGTAGTTCCTAAACCAATAACACACAAACATATAAATTTATCCAATACATGATAATTAATTGGAGTAGAATAATACCTATGTGTAAGTTTTGAAGTCCCGTAAATATTGATCATGTAGCTCTCTCTCTCATGTGCTTGAAGATTAGACCCATGAAGATTGTAACAAAGTACTACACAATGGAATCCCAGCCGCT
Organism: Macadamia integrifolia; assembly: GCF_013358625.1. Lineage (NCBI taxonomy): Eukaryota > Viridiplantae > Streptophyta > Magnoliopsida > Proteales > Proteaceae > Macadamia > Macadamia integrifolia. The sequence continues at coordinate 34,398,861 of NC_056557.1, forward strand.
AAGATCTTTTGCAGCCTTTCACCCTTGGAATACTTTCACATACACTATTCATGTGGAGAGTTTGTGCTTTCAAAACCATTAAGGTGTTAAAATGACGGCTGCAGGGACCTTTAGTTTCTATTTATAATAAAATCCCTAAAACCCTAATTCATTATCACAATGGATTGGGCTAGGAGTTTCCTAATCAGAGTGGATCTATAATTGCTTGAGCTCAATGGATCAATCGGTATTATTTAAGCCCACATAAAAATCCTAACAATCTCCCACTTAGGCTACATTGATACTGATGTCTTTCTATTGGCACTTGGACAAATAATCCCAAGACTGAACACCACTTATACAAATTTTGATTCAATCAATAATCTCTGATGTTGAACAATAGTAGAAAATACACCTCAATATATGGCATACAACTATCTAACGTTACAAACAATAGAAAACTATCAATCTAAATTACCTGAAAACATATATATAAGAAATTGATATCTACTTGTGATCACATGAAATATACATTTCCTTATAGCTCATTTCCTGATCTAAAGATCAACCTACATTGAAAACCTCACAGGTAATAAACTTTGATATTAATCAACACTTAGGTAAACTGCACTTTTCTTGAATTAATATCTTACTTTGACATACCGTCATGACTAATCGTCACTTTCATAGATTTATATTAAATACCACCATAAATCACAAATTTTGACAAACCGTTTGTGGTTAATCATCACTACCATGGATTTATCTTAAATACCATCATAAATCATAAATTTTGGACTTAGGTTAAATACCGCCATAAATCATAAATTTTTACTGAATACTACCATACATCACAAATCTTGACGAAATACTTCCAATTACCTTCACTTATTGTTAATTACTTTGGCTAAACACTGCCAATAAACCTTAGCATGCATCGCCATTAAACTTTACTTTTGCCACCATGATATCCTTGGTTAAATGATATCATAAAATTTCTACTAACCAAGCATATAAAAAATTTCAATAACACCATATATCAAAAAACATGGTTCTTGAGCACTTGATCGATGAACTTGGGTGATATCACTTTTGGGCAAATGTCACATTTACCTTGGGAAACACATAATTAAACTGAATATACCACTTTGATGGGTTTCATTCATTCTTATGATGTTTTCTACATTTGAGATGAATATATATATATATATATATAGATATACAGAAGTGTATGTTTTAATATGTTTTTTACATAACTAGGGACAACACAAACAAATGAAGTATAAATATATATAAATAATTTAGACAACATGATTTAAGATAAAATCATTCCAAAATTACTCTAAAATCATTATAAACTTAATAGAGTAACAAGATTGTTCATATTTCCCTTTGGTTGTGCTTTGATCAACAATAACATCTATTTGGGTTCCTTGAGAGTTAAAACTACATCAAGTAACCCACAAATCTCAGGTATGAAACATACATACCAAATAATCAGACTATAACCTATAATATGTTCAACTAACAAATAAACTACACAAGAGTCACAACCGTAACTACGTACCTATCTTTTGAGTTAAGAATACACTGATCATCTTACAAACCCAAATTTACTATGAAAATACAATTATTTTTGTCACCTATGGACTTAGATGCCTTTACGTTATAGTCATTTCCATACATGTATTTTCTTTAACTTAAGTGACATCACCTTTGGACAAATGTCACCAACTTTGTCGCACTTGAAAAAACTATGAAATAATAGGATGCGTCACTTTGATGGATTCAATTTAATCATTTCATAGTTTCATAAAAATATATTGTGCAGCAAAAAATATGCGGAAGCTTACACCCAGTTTAATTCTAACATAGTTATTCATCATAGAGTGTTTCAAACAAAATATACAAGTATAAAATGACATGAATATGAATTTACTATATATTTCAGTCATAAATAATTTTTTAATATTATGATAATAATAAATCATTGTAAAACTCAAAATAGTTATTTTACTTAAAAAACAATATAGTACACTGAATTTATCCTCCCATTAGCAACATAGTATATTGAATTTATCCTCCCACTATAAACCTAGTATGCCGAATTTATTCTCCTATTGGTCGAGCCATATAAAACAATTTAAGGTCCATAATTATATCCTCCCACTTAGTTCGATCAGTCATAGATTAATCAATTTATTGGATAACACAATTCGTTAAATATGACATGCATATAAACTTGTTCACATAAGCCCAAAAACAAAATAAAAACCAAATGTTTTTATCAATTAATGTTCATAAATGGGTTTTCAAAGAACAATGGCAGTGTTTGAGAACTTAGTATTAGATTGATCAAAATCGATACTAATCCAATCCAATCAATCCAAATTGATCTAATCGGAATATAAAAATAACACATTAAATAAACTTATAACCTATGATCATAGTCCTGAATCACTCATCCACCCTATTGCAATATATAATTAATGCATGTAACATCAATAAAATTAAAATCAATATTGCATCACTAACCATTAAACGTAATCAGAGTGTCAACCGAACTACATTCTCAACCTTTGGGCCTGGAATGCACTGGTCCATTCAAAAACTATAATGACTGTGGGAGCTCTTCAACTTTGAAAATTACTACCACCTTTGGATGAATGGCAACTTATAGGTTAAGGTCTACCTATAGTACACTTGCATTTATGCTTATTTTTGATAATGTCGCATTTGGGTAAGCATTACCTAATTTTTACCAATAATTTTCTCTGTCTTTGAAAATAAGACAAAACCTTTGAGTTGTAAACCTATTACAATAATCTTGATTTTACCATTTTGGTGAGTTTCATCTATTCCACTGCAATAGCTTGCAACTACACCTGATAGCTTAAATTTGTGGGTTATTTAAACATGAACTAAATATCATTTTACATGTAAAATAACAAGCATATAACTATTAACAAAATCAACATTATAATGCTCAATTATCAATTATTTTAAGAGTGTCAACCGGAACTACATTCCTGACCTTTGGGTCTGAAACATACTAATCCACTCAAGTTTCCGCTATTACTGTGAGACTTTTATAACTTTCGAAAAAATACCATCATCTTTGGATGGACATCTTCTAGGTTAAGAAGTCTTTATTATTTTTTTCACTTGCTTTAACTTTAACTTCTCTTTGATAATGTCACCTTTCGGTGAACATTAACAACCTTGTTACAAACCATTATTCTCTGTATTTTTAAACAAAGAAGACCTTTGATTTGTATTCTATTACAATAAGGTTGAACTTTACCACTTCGATGGATTTTATCCAATCTTACTGCAATAGTCTACAAATTCATTATGACAACTAAAAGTGGGATTGTTTAAATATGAATAAAAAAATATTGAAAAACAAAAGCTTGAACTATCATTACCAATAATAAACAAGTTCATATTATGATATGCAAGTAATGTATGAGTTGATTTTCTTTTATTTTTTTCAATTAATAAAAAAATTATGAAGAATCATAAAACACTCATACTTATAACTTATACAAAACATATTATAAATTTCACCAAAACTAGGTTCATAATATATCAAAACGAAGAGCACGAGAAACTGGACTCAGCGTAAAAAACCAGATTGAAAAATTCTTCACCGTTTGCCTGTATAAGCTATTTCAAGTTGCAAAAAAAAAAAAGATCAAAATCAATCTGGTTTGCCCAAACCAATTGGTTCGGCCAAGCGGTCTAATCCGGTTCGGACATATTAGTTTTTGGTCAAATTCAGGTATTCGGATCAAGAATCCAGGTCAAAATTTGGGTCTTCGGGTCGAATGATCAACGATCCGATCAACCTTTGACCGAGTCAAACAAGATTGGCCATGGGTTGACCCACTACACCTCCGGGTTAACTCGGAAACCCTAACGAGTTGACCCGGCGATGACTCGCCACTGCAGTTTTTATTTTTAATAAAAAAATCTCTCCTCTGGTAGCCAATTTTTGGCTACGCGTGTCGGTGCGTCCGGAGGTTTTAGATAATGTGCGACATACTGTCGTGATGGCCTTCTCGTCCTCTACAACTTTCGTGAAGAAAGTTTTTCAATTCGGGACATTTAAATAATGGTAAAATTACGATTTTCATGATTTGGGATCCAAATCCTATACAAAATCAATTTTTTTTTTGATTCTAATACCGTAAGGGTTGCCTCTGATACCAATTGTTGAGGATTTCTTACCATAGAATCATATGAATAACCCCATTGATGTTAGGTTACAAGAATCATAAATTAATCATAAAAGATTAATCATGTGTGTAGTTCCTAAACCAATAACACACAAACATATAGATTTACCCCATACATGATAATCAATTGGAGTAGAATAATACATGTGTCTAAGTTTAGAAGTCCCATAAGTATTGATCATGTAACTTTCTCCCATGTGCTTGAAGATTAGTCCCATGAAGATTATAACAAAGAACTACACAATAGAGTCCCAGCCGCTAAGATCTTTTGCAACCTTTTACTTTTGGAATACTCTCACATGCACTATTCATGTGGGGAGTCTGTGCTTCCAAAACCATGAAGGTGTTAAAGTGACGATTGCAGGGACCTTTAGCTTTTATTTATAATAGAAGCCCTAAAACCCTAATTCATTCCCACAATAGATTGGGCTTGGAGTTTCTTGATTATAGTGGGTCTATATTTGCTTGGGCCCAATGAATCAATCGGTATCAGTGAAGCCCACATAAAAATCCTCACATGAAAATCTCACTTTCTGTCCCCTTAAATATCTTTTGCAGCAAAAAGCCTTTATGAACAAATCAAAACTTTGCAGCTAAAAACATAAATGAAAAGAAATGAAAGTATGTTAAATATTAAATTCATTGAAAAAAAGTATATAAATAAATCTCATGCGAGTAATCACAATGGGGAAACATAGATATGTCCATGTGATAAGGTTCACCATTTTACCATATCACATATTTTCATTATCAAATATGTAATAAAGTCCCTCAAATATAAATCCAAAGTTACATATAAAATTATAAACATAACAAAAGGGGGGGTGTTTGGAATTTTCTATTGTGTTTTGTCATTCTGTAAATTGGAAGATTTAACTAAGGGCCCATTTGATAATGTTTCAAGAAATGAGTTTTTGTCGTTTCTGTGTCAGAAACGGCATAAACGGAACAAAAAGCATTTGATAAAACTGTTTCGTTCCACTTATTTTCAGAAATATAAATTGAAATTTCTACCTATTTATGGTTCAAGAAACGACCCAGGTGAAACAAGTTCTTTCACCGTTTTTTGAAATGACTCATGGGCATTCTTTCGCTGGTTACTATCGACTTCCAGAAACATGACTTATTAAACACGTTCAATTCCATTTCTGTTTCTAGAAACGAAAATTGATGTTTCTATCGTTTCTTGAAACAGAAATGCCAGAAATGTTATCAAATGGGCCCTAAATGTTAGATACATAGGGCCCGTCTGATAACGTTTCTACCGTTTCTGTTTCAAGAAACGGCAGAAACATAAATTTTCGTTTCTAGAAACAGAAACGGAATTGAAGGTGTTTGATAAGTCATGTTTTTAGAAGTCGATGGTAACCAGTGAAAGAATTGCCACAAGTCGTTTCCAAAAACGGCGAAACACCTTGGTCGTTTCTTAAACCATAAATAAGTAAAAATTTATATTTCTATTTCTAAAAATAAATGAAACGAAACAGTTTTATCAAACGCTTTTTGCTCCGTTTCTTGAAACATTATCAAACGGGCCCATAGTATATGTTATTGAGTAGGCGAAATGCCAAATGTTAGACACAATTCAATCAATTACTCTCAACATTTGATCTCTGAGTGGTTACTGTCTACAAGAAGTTTTGAACGCATTCAACCACTAGCCATAGGTCTTTTTAAGCCCCAGAGCTTGAAAACAGAATCTCTGTAACGCGACCAAGTTGAACCAGATTTTTTAGAACCCAACTTAAACTCAGGTCTCCTTAACTTGGTGTTGCCCAACTCTATCAAACTCAACCAAATCCAATCCACCCTTGATTGACTCTGCTGAGTTAATCCTAATTGAACTTGAAGATCCTATGTATTATGTAATTATATAAAATTATGGAAAAGAATGTTGTTGGACTATGTCTTCTTGGCCCAACACATAAGGAGGGAATAATCGCCCCGCCTCTATGGTTGTATGCTCATATGTGCCCTCTCACTGGCCCATGTATTGATGAAAGGGCCAGACGGCTGGCAACAAACCATTCCCCTAAAATAATATATAGGCTGAACTTGGATCAAGGTCTCAGTCAATCCACATGCTGAAAAGCCTAGCCCAAGCACTGGCAAGCTCGGAGTAGTCTTGGGCGAGCTTGGGTTCACCGAGTTGCAACTTTTAAATTAGGAGTCAATTTAGCAGGAAATTTGGTCAAACCTTTGAAAAGAATTACGTCCAGAATGAAAATATGCACTAAGGTGCCGTTTGATAACACTCTGGGAGAATGTTTCTGGTGTTCTTCTATTCTGCGGGAATGCAAATAGAACAGAAATATGTTTGGCACGTCCGGTTCATTTTTGTATTCCCCCGGAATGAACCAATGAAAAAGAATAACTAAAGAATACATTGCAAGAGTACCAAAAAGTTACTTTCCTATTCTTTTCCTATTCTTTTACAAACTTAAAAGAACAAATCCATTCAAAACCCGACAACCCCTTTTCTGCATCTCACGATCAAAACCCCCAAATCCGTCGCTTCCCTGCCATAGGTTTTCACTCTCTCGGTCGCCGCTTCCCTGCAACGGTCGTCGATTCCCTGTGACGGTCGCCGCTTCCTTGCGACGGTCGCCGCTTCCTTGCGACGGTCGCAGCTTCCCTGCAACGGTCACCGATTCCCTGTGACGGTCGCCGCTTCCCTGCGACGGTCGCAACTTCCCTGCAACGGTCTCTCCTCTCGGTCGCGGCTTCCCTGTCTCTCTCCGTCGCCGCTTCCCTGCCTCTCTCTCTGTCGCAGGTCGGTCGCCGCTTACCTGTCTCTCTCGGTCGCCGGTTCCCTGCCTCTCACGATCAACGCTTCCCTGCAACTCTCTCGGTCGCCGCTTCCCTGCAGCAGGTATTTTCTCTCTCTCTCCTCTCTCGCTCTCTCGCTCTCTCACAATCTCGCTCTCTCAGTCTCAAGTATCGACACACTTTCGTACTTGGAAGAGACCCTCTTTGATGAACTCAATCTGAGATTGAGAAAAAATACCCATTGATGTAATCATGAGAAGGGTAAGGTTCTGACTAATTTCAGGTTTCAACCATTCTTGGACATTGAAGCTGAACTTCTTCTCTGGGTGAGAATAGCGAACTGGTAAACAATGGTTGGATCATAATAACCCAAATAATCCATTAACTTGTACTCTGTTTCTCCAGTGAAATGGATCAAATCTTTTAATTCTGAACTTGGAAAGCTCTTCAAGTGTTCATCCTTCACGAGTAGATGACCAAATCCCCTCATCCCAATTTCTGTGCAGGTATCCATGTTCATGGATTCTCTAGCTTGCTCTGGTTTCAGCCTTTCAAGTTGCGATGGCTTTTCTTGCTCTGGGTTTCCAGTGACTAGAGTCGCTAGTTTCCTTTTCTGGTTTTTATAGATCAGGAAGCTTTTGAACTGTGAACTGCCTTTACTCTTTTAACTAGGATTGTGATTTCAATTTTGCAATCTGAGCGATCTTTCTCCCTTGTTTAAAATACCTTGAGACGCTTTTTTTTTTAATTTTTTTGGCAACTCTTGAGATGCTTTTATTGGGCCTATGATTGAGGCAACAAGGTTAACAATTGAAGATCTCATTGGTTGAAACGGATATGTATAAACTACAGAATAAAACAAGAACTAAAGTAGAAAACAGCAAAACAGCAAAACTGAAAACAATTAATGCTCCTCTGATTTATATACATGGCAGGGCCATAAACTTCCAAATTTGAGGACCCCACTTGCCCTATGTATTGTTTCCAAAGTCTTATCATTTGGGTCAAACCAGAGACTCTCTAGTGGTGGTGGTTAATTGCATTGAAGATCTCATTGGGTTTGAATTTGGGCCTATTGTTTAATTGCACCACCCAACAGAGAGAGAGACCATGGAGGGGACAGTGAGGGGGAAAGGGATCCGGTTAGCTCAATATGACAAATTTACTATCCCTAGCTCCTTTATTGCTTCAACAATTACATGTGCCAGTCATTCCTTCTTTGTTCCCTTCTTCTTCTTTTGATGATGGAGGAGCATCATCATGAAAATTCTCTCTCTCTCTAGAGTGTGAGCTCGTGTGTAGAATTTGATAAAGTAGATGAATACTCAAAAGCATGGGTGCTTTGACCTGAGGATAGAATAGTATTATCATAAAGTGTCTTTCACTCTTTACTCATCTCTCTTTAAGGACTAATTAAACAAAATACTGTGACCTTTGGGACCTTTTTTAAAGGGTTTTCTATTAAAACATTACTCTTTTCATGATAAAAGTTTTATTTTTCTGTCTGGTTATGGTGATCTCTGTCCTTGACTGCTCAAGTTTCGTAGTTGATTACTTTGATCGATCGTGATGGGTTTCTGTAAAATACTCATTTGAGCATATTTCATCATTCTCATCTTAAGATTCTTATTTATTTATCTGCTAAATTTTATCATCAGCAAAGATTGTCTATTTATATTAATGTGGCAAGGAAGAAAAAATTCAGTGCTTACTGAGATTGATATTTTGGATGAAGGTTGATTGTGTAAATTTCAGTGTTTAATGATATTGATATTTTGGACCTGGAAGAGGGCTTTTATTATGATTAGAGTATTCTATTTTGATGAGAATGATGGAAAGATCAATTTGAAGTTCTTGAGCATGATATAAACAAATACCAGAAAAGACATGTATTTCTATTTTTAGGCTATAATGAGATGTGTTTCTAATTTTAGAGTAATGGCATCCACTTCGAGAGCTAATAACGAGGCAGCAAAATGGACTCAAAGTGAACAAGATTATCTCCTGAAATTAATGGTTGAACAAGTGAAAGTTGGTAATAAGAGTTCCAGCACTTTCAATAAAGGTGGGTGGAACAATATCAAGAAGGGGCTTGAGGAAAAAACTAATCGGTCATTTACGATGGTTCAATTAAGGAATAAGATGAATAAAATGCGATTCGATTACAGCGCTTTCAAGAAACTACTGGATACTACAGGTTTTGGTTGGAATTCTGTGACGAGGACCTGTACAGTTGAAGATGAGAGTGTTTGGGATGTACACATCAAGGTATACTATACTTTTATATGATTTTTTAATATTCGGTGTAATTTTATCTAATAGCTAGTTTGTAAAATTTTCAGGCAAATCGTGATTGGTCAAAGTTTAGGAGGAATGGGCTACCACATTGGCCTGAACTATGTATAATTTTTGGGGATTCATATGCTAGTGGGATAGGCGGATTCGGGAATGAATCTGATTTCAGGTTTGAAGAGGAATCGAGAGGTGTTGATGATGAGGTGGATGCAGATGTAGATGTAACTCCAACTACTCCATTGGCTAATACCTTGCCAACAAGTTATTATGAAAGCCAAGATCCAGGAACTGATCGTCCTAGAGTCAACAGAAGACTTGATAGGACACCTACAGGATATAGGAAGAAGAGTAGGACAACTGGTATTGAACGCGCCATACAGACCCTAGCCGAGTCAGTAGCAAACAAGAATACTTCAACCCCTAGCTCAACTCCAATGGGTCTCACTCCAAATACCACAGATTTCAGCACTTCTACTTGTGTTAGATTATTGGAAACCATGAATGATATCCCAAGAGAGTTGCATATTAAGGCGTGCAAGAGGATATTGGTGGATCGGGAATGGAGAGAATTATTCATTACTCTCAAGGATGAAACGAAACAATTGGCTTTTGATGTGTTAGATTGATGGATGATAATCTAACCTTTTTTTTTTATAATATGGATGATTGTAATGAAATACATTTAAGACCTTTTGTAGTAGGATGGATATATTTTGTTAGGTACACTTGATGTAAAAGTGTAATATGGATATTTACACTTTATGCTACTTTTCTAAATATGCCAGTTAAATTTTACATCTATTGTTGTAGCAAAAATTCTGTTGGATGCAAGTAGTTCTAAATACTTATTACATCATCTGATAATTATGCATGTTGGATGATTATAGTTTTATAGATCTTTTGGTACATTTATTAGAGGATAAACATTTGTATGATATTAACAAGTTTAAAATTTATATTGAATCAGTTATGGCAAATGTCAATAATACTCCAATAATCGCCTCTACTGACGACGATGGAGAAGAATTGATTCTCGCAACATTGTTGATAGTACAATATCATTATTCCAGCGATTTATACACTAGAGAACCACGCAGGGATAGTGCATTCACAGGGGCAGCATGGGTACATGAGGTGTTGCATGGGCATGCAAACCGCTGTTACGAAGAATTTGGGTTGGAACGACATGTGTTTTTAAATTTATGCCTACTAATGAGACATCGTGGTTGGTTACAAGACAGTCGCAAAATTAGGGTAGATGAGCAATTGGCAATGTTCATGTTCAGAATAACAGGTGTAGGTCCTACTAATAGAGCAGTTGAGGAGAGATTCCAACATTCAGGACAGACTGTCAGCTATTACTTTGGCAAAGTATTGCAAGGAGTGCTTAAGCTTTCTAAGGAGTATATCAAAGCCCCATCGTTTGATGAGATTCCTATGGAAATAATTGCAAACAACAAATGGTGGCCATATTTTAAGGTAAAATGAAAATTTTCTTTCTAATAAGTTTACATCAATTTTTAACTTATGATCGTTTTTTGTTTTCACATAATAGTGCTTTTGGTTGGTTTTTTGTTTTATTTTAATTAGGATTGCATTGGTGCCATAGATGGTACACATGTTACTGCTATAGTTCCCAAGGGAAAACAGATCCCATATCGAGGACGGAAGGGGATAACAACCCAAAATGTGATGTGTGCCTGCTCGTTTGACATGAAATTCACTTTTGTATATGCGGGTTGGGAAGGCAGTGCAAATGATTGTCGTGTATTCAATAGAGCCCTAGAGGATCCTACCTTGCGATTTCCTCATCCTCCCCAAGGTATATCAATTCCCAAATTATCATGTATGCAAATAATTATTGTATATGCTTTTAATGTCTTGCTTTATCATATTGTAGGGAAGTATTACGTTGTAGACTCAGGATATGCAAGTAGGAATGGATACTTGACATCATTCAAAGGAGAGAGATATCATATACCAGATTATAATGGAGGAAGAAGACAACCCAGAAGTACTAAGGAATTGTTTAATTATAGACATTCTTCTTTAAGGAATCATATTGAGCGTTGTTTTGGGATTTTAAAATCAAGATTCCCTATTTTAAAAAACATGCCTCAATTCTCACTTAGTTACCAAAGTTATATTGTGATAGCTTGTTGTGGACTTCATAACTATATTAAATCTGAACAAATAGCAGATGCACTTTTTCAACAATATGGGGAAGATGACTACTATGATCCTAATGAAGAGAGAGTCAGGGTAGTCAACGCTCACGGAGAACAAGAAGATGGTGATATTGCTAGTACTTCTACTGCAATTCATCAGGGCAGTCAACGTGGACAAGGAAGACAGATGAATGAGCTAAGGATACAAATTGCAAATCAGATGGCAGTAGATAAGGGTTACCCCCTGATTTGATTATTTATGTAATAAAATTTCAAGACACCTATTTGCAGCTATGATTTTTATTTTGTAATTCCTATAAACTTGAATAGTAGACTTTTGTTTTCTTATTAAGATAAATGTGGAAACTCTTTATGTTTATATTTTATTATTTCCTTTAAGTAATAGTATTTTAAAAGATAATTTCATAAACAAATTATTTCCTTATTTAAGTTAAATTTGACCATAATAGCATGTTTGTAATTATTGATTTCATTGTTCAAAAGTGAATTTTCATTATTGTACTCTCCAGGAATAGAAGTGTTTGTCAAACGCTGTTTCTGTTCTTTTCCTGTTCTAAAGCCATTTCTGAAATAGTTTTACCAAACGCTGTTTCTATTCCCCCAGAGTGTCTTCACAGCATGGAATCGAAAAAGAACACTTCTGTAAAAGAACACTCTCCAGGAATAGGAAGTGTTATCAAACGGCACCTAATAGAATTATAAACCAAACACTCCTGTCTTAGGGGAGGAAGTTGGCGGACGGGGGAGAAAGAGTCTGAAGCGGTATAATTTCGTAATTTGGAAAGAATTGTGAGGTCATAATTGTCCATATAAAAAAATTCAACGTTAACCCTACGAAGGGTATAACCGTCACTTCGTCATGAGTTCACCCCACTCCCTTCCCCTTTAAATGTCGGGTCCTGCGAAAACCCTAAAGTTAATCAGTTCTCAAGCCCATTGCTTCTCCTTGCTATCGAGAGCACAGTGCCAGTGACGATGCCAAGGTGAGGAGATGGACTGGATTTAATCTCTCTCTTAGTGTTTTATTTTCTATTCAAATAGAAAACCAGGTGATGAGATCGATTGGATTAATTTCTCACGACGGTCATCTGAGACACTAGTGTCAATATTGATGCAATAATCCAGTGTTTCCTGATGGCTCTTCCCATCTTTTATTTATTTTTTTTAGTTCTTTTTTTAATTTTTTGGGAGTTTTATGCGAGCGAGTATGGTGATGAAGATCTTAAATCTACCGATACATTTCATGACTGGATAAAAATCCTCCTACTCATTCTGAATACTCACTCGCTTAACATATTTTTAATGGTGCTATAATGCTATATGATTCGATCCCCCCCCCCTTTTTTTTTTTTTGGTTTTACAAATCTCTACATTCTGTTTTTGTTTTATCTTCTGGGTAATCATATTTTCGAGTCCTCACAATGAGGAGAAATTTAACTCGCATGAGATCGAAAGATCTATGAAATTGTTAAAAATGATATAGTCCTTTTCATTCTGAGTGCTCTCTTTCTAATTTCTATTCAATTTCACATATTTTTAACTTAAAAAGCAATCCCTGTTTCTGTTTCTGGTTTTCTCAATTTTTTTTTTTAAATAAACATGGGATTTCCATTCTCTAATCTGTGGTGGAAGCCGTGGTAATGGTCTTTTATTCAATGTATAATTTTTTAAAAATTTCATTAATCAATTTCAAAATTTTCTGAATCTCTCATATTTTATGAGATTTTGTGAGTAGTGAGATAAACAACTTGACATATAGGCTATCGGGAAATAACGATTCCTATGTGGCACTTTTTTTTGTTTTTGAAAAAGTTTAAATAGTTTGATTAAAGCTGTTTTGTTTCACCTGTTGTTAAAAAGAAGCATAAATTAAAATTGATGTTTATTTACAATTCTAGGAATGATTTTGACGAAATTCCTAAAAAAGAATTTGAGAAGAAAAAATGCTTCTGATATGCAGAATAAATCTTTCAACTAATTAAAGTTAAATAGAGGCAACTGAATCCTCCTATCTATTTTGGGCATCCGAGAAATAAATTTATCAAATATAAAAAAAATTGTTTTTATTTTTGAAAACATGAAAAATTGTTTTTATCATTTCTATATACAAAAACAGCAGAACATTATCAATGGTGCACTTGCCAGTAATCCATTTTTGGTATTCTTTTGAAGATTCATATAATGTATTCACCCTATAGTTCTGACCCCATTGAGGCTAACAAAATGATGGTTAGCCTTACTTTTATGGCTGGGCGGGAGAATTGTATGTTTTTATGCATGGGTTTGCCTGGCCAAAGTTTTCTGCTGACCTAGATAGTTGGTTATTTATCCCCTCCCCTTTTCCCCTTAAAGTCTCACTTGTTAAGGGGGATTACTCAAAAAAAAATTATTAAGGTAAAAATGTAGTAGTTATCAAAGAAAAGACTATTATGAGACGAAAAAATTTTTAATAATGAAAAAAGGGTTGAGGTTTCCTGGTCGGTCACCCCAAATGGGAATCTTTTGAGGGGTACTTCCTGGACCGTTGGATCTAAATTTCAGTATGATGAAGTGTTGATTTGGAATAAGTGGTATTTATATTTTTAAGAAACCCTCTTTTTGGTAGAAGAGTTTAAGAAACAAATACGTATTGGTATTTGATAGAGAAACGAAAGAGGGAGGGAAGAGTTTGCAACTGCAACACTCCACCCACCGATCTTGCCGAAGAACGATCAAGCATCAAACTTCCCTCTGCTTGGACAGGTAATTTTTATTTGCAGCTTCATTTTTTTCCCTGTTGATTATAAAGATTCATTGCTTGAAAAGTCTGAGAGAGGGAGAGACGGTTTTTCATTTGTGACGACTTGGGGATCTTGCGGTAGCTGATAATCATGAACAAAAGGAGGAGGAGAAACATGGAGGATTGCTGAGGTTAAGAGCTGGGAGTGGGAGTCGTTATGGAGGTTCTAAGTTTAGAAGGGGCCGGTTGCTTGTCTATGGAAGAAGGAGCACTAATGGTGGTCTAATGTGGGTAAAGAAGGGAGAGATCTCCGATGGCAATGGGATTCTCATTCAAGAAGCTAAAGCTAAAACCAATCGTGGTTCGCGAATTCATGCCTGACAGCCTTGTTCCTCTCAGGCTTTCTGATTTAGCCTGATCCTGTGAGAAAGAGGGGAAAGGCAAATGCTCCATGTTCCATCCATGGCATTTGACATTTGAACTGGTTGGTTGTCATTTCCTTCGTCATGATTAGGAAAGAATGAAGGAGGAGCAGAAGAAGAAAGTTGCTAAATCTGTAGGGTAGTGTAGGGTTTCCAACTTCAGGTGTATTGGAACATGCCCAATTTTTTTCTCCTTCATGGTTTGATTTGGTTGATTTCGTTTCTTTATTGGTGGCTTTGTTTCAATTTCTATGCTCTTCTGATGATCCAAAAGTACAGAGTATGCAAACAGATCGAGTGATGCATCTCGTCCTTTCCCAAGTTCAAAAAACAATTCTGATGCTTACTGTAGCAGTTGGATCAGTTACAGGCCTTTCTTTTTCTCCTGAGCTGTTTAGCATCAATGACTTTTCTAGCCCTACAATTCAACCTTCCATAAATATTCTTGTGTTTCCTAACTTCTATCGAATTTTTCATTTGATAGAGAGATTTAAGTTTGAAGTTTAATAGTCTCATTTTTTAATCCTAAAATTTGGCAGTGTGGTGTGTGACGTGCACCCATATCATTTGGGACACGTCAAATGGGCAATGCTTACCATTCCATTATTTACACAAACTTTTTGATGACTTATCAGCTGCCTTGCTTGAGAGTATTTTTTGGTATTGGATGTGTATTGTAAGGTTTGAAAATGCTCCTTCCTTATCTGTTCTTAATGCTCCAAATTAATTCAACAAGTCCAGGTCTGTATTGTAATGATGTTTCTGTGATTAGAATGGGGTTTCCTAAATAATTTCATGGTTGTATATTGTATGGCCTCTTGTATGTAAGTTTGTAGGGCTTAATATGGGAGAAATGGATCCGAAGTTGTTTACGGCTTGGTCCTTAGTAACAGCACACATCATTAACTTTAGCTACCTTGTAACTGTTGATTAGTTCTTCTCCTATGTCATTGATGATTTTAAACACTGAAGTTCTGTCTGTAGGTTTTCTCAATTCTGATCATCCATGTCTGGAACCATCTTGATTGCTATTTTGGTCCTGCTCCTGCTTCTGCTTTAGATTCCCCAATTTGGCCAAGGAATTCTTTGCTTTCTTTTAGTAATTGAGATGAAATAACTGGCATTGTTGTGGCTTGCATTGCTAACCTGTTCGATTTGGAGGATCAAGAGCTTGAAAGCTACTGTAACAAAATACCAGAACAGAGAAGCCCAGAATTTGTGCGTGAACTCGAAACCTGGCAAAGACCCCTGGTTCTATCACCTTCCTGTGCAACCTACACTCTCTTATACAGTTGGGACTGCAACCCTAAGGTATGAAGAACAACCCCTTTATTTTTTTTTTGGTATTTTTTTTTGGGTAGATTTTTCTTGTATAGAAGAGGAATATGTCATGTAAATGAAGCTTTTACTGTAGACTTGATGTTCGATTTGATTCCTTGGTTTTATTCCAGAATTTTGCTTTTTGTGTTTTCATTATATGCTTTTTTGAATTCTCTAGTGGTAGTCTTTGATACTTGTGATTGTAGACTAATTTCTCTTATATTTTGTTATAAATGAAGAATGCTGTTCAATCCTTTGAGTTCAGGAGTTTTTTCCCCTCTCTTCATTTTATGATTCAGAATACTGAAAACATAATTTCATATGGAGGCTTGCCTTTTATTAGTTATGGGAACTAAAAATACAACTTTGCACTACTTGATCTGATGTAGGTAAGATATTTCACACCAGTTTGGGTTCCAAATAGACATTAGGAGTTCCTCTGCAGGTTACCTTTCTCTGCTATTGTCGTGTTCATTGAATGCATCCTTATATTGAAATGTGCCAATGAAGCATTTACATATAAGCAAGATTTTTTCATTTCTAACCCCTACGATAAAGAACCCAAACCTATAGATTACCATTTAATGTGAAGCAGCTGATGTTTGTCTATGCATTTGTTTGCTCAAAATTACTTGCAATGGAATAACCTAATTTGTTTCTTTCTATCAAGTAGCTGATGTTTGAGGACCCATATTTTTTTTCTATTAAGTACATTCAATTAATGAGGATCCTTATGTTTGTGCTATTAAAAACATTCAGTTTCATTGGATCTTTATTTTTATGCTTGACAGTACATCCGGGATTCTAAGCATTTTTATTGATTTTTAGCCTCTAATGTACTAACAATCTTTTTTGTATGTAAAGAGTCTTTAGCTCAAAATGGTAGAGCAACTGGGTTAATGCCCAGGTTATGGTGGTTCGAATCCACCAAGACTTTGAAAGTGAATGAATGTGTTCTACCTTACTGCTGTCATGTGCTTCTGCTGGTTTTTCCAAGAGTTGAGCCTTTTTTTTTTTTGGTTCTGGTGATGAAATTGCTTCTGCTGTCATGTGCTTCTGCATTTTCAAGGTTTTTCAGTCTTTAGTGAAGAAGCTCTTATTTAGGTTGTCAGCTTCTTGGAGATGGTTCAAAAACCTTGATCTAAGATTGGTTTGACATTTCTTGCATTCTGTTTATGGCAGTCTTGGTTAACTCTGCCCTAAACTGAAGGGTGCATCTAAGGTGAATACAGTTTCAGTGATTTTTGTTCTGTCCGAATCAGAGTTTTATTGGCCTAGAGGCTAAACTGTTCAATTTGAACCTTTTATTTCAATGCCAAAAACTCAGATGTCTGCCAAATTTCCAGTTTATGGTAGTTCTGAAACTGGTTCTGGCAATTTACCTGTATGTATTCATTTGAGATTAAGTGAGGCTCTGAAGAAGGATTTTGTTCTGGTAGTTCTGTGGTTACATTTCACATCTAGAGTATAGCATAGTTGAGATGAAAATGAATTGAGAAGTCTAATTTATTTATTTATTTATTTATTTTTTGGTGTATAAGCTGGTGTGATCTTAAATAAATATTTTATTAAGGCAATATTGGATGTACTGTGATGTCCTACCATTTTATTGCCTTCTTGTGATCTTAAATCTGTTTTTTTCTATAGCACTTGTTCTCAGAAATAGTTATTTGAAGTGGTTTCTGGATTTAGACAGAATTAGGCTTCTGTTGTGTCAAACAGTTTCAGTAGGAAGATTATTTTTCTTTGCATGACCTCTTTTGATTGGCTTCGGGGCTGTGTATAGTTACAGAACTGGCTCTGATCTTTAGGGCTTGTTATTCTTCATTGGTAGTAAAATCTCTTCTTAATTTGTGATCATGGCTTCATTTGTTTCCAGGAAAAAAACCGTTCCCTATTTTTGTGGCTTTTACCTAGAAACAAGTGAAGTCATAAAAGATGAAGTGGAGTTCCTAAAGTTGAAATTTGCTGCTTTAACACATTGACTGTTAGTATTGTATAAACTCTTTTCTAAGATGGAATGAGAGACATTCATAGATCTTAGAAGGAAGCCAGACCATGACCTTAGGATTTTTAGCACGACAAATCTGCTTCTAATCTATTACAGTAATACAAACCTAGCAAACACAAGGGAGTGCAATTTTTGGCAATCTAAAGTGGGCTGATTGATGTATGCTTTCTTCATTTTTTGCATTTAATAAAACAATTGAAACAAACCATCTAGCTTGCATCCATTTGACACACACTTCTCATAAGTTGTTTTTACTACAACTCTGGGTTGCTCTTTTGAACTCAAGATTTAACCATGGAAGAGAGTGAAAAGGGGTGAGGGAATACAAGGTTTTGATATGATGACACTAAATTGATGATCAGAAATGGATTACCATTACCAGTAGCTAGACCCAGTTGCCAACCCAGACAAGAAATAAAGATTTGAATTTGGAAAGAAAACAGAGAAGAGCCTAACAGCTCTAGGTTTTCCTTTGTTCTGCTTCTAATTTCATAAGCACCAACCCAGACAAGAAATAAAGATTTGAATTTGGAAAGAAAACAGAGAAGAGCCCAACAGGTCTAGGTTTTCCTCTGTTCTGTTTCTATTTTCTCTGAGTAACAGATATTTAAAAACTGCAAATAAATTAGTTTGCATTTCTAACATAGAAAGAGCTTGGGTCTGAGTAGAGCTGTCAAGGTAAACAACACCTTGCCCAAGGTGTTACCAACCCCAACCCAGTCTAAATGTGCAATACAATCTCCCAACTCAAGATCTACCTAACCAATAAAAAGCCTAAGAGCCAAAACTATTCTTGGACATTGGTGGGTTGTTTTGATGACTGATTTACTTCTTCTGACTCACAGGTCATTGACGCTGCATGCAACAAATGTTGCAGATTACTCTGCAGTTCACCACACAGTTGTTCCTCACCCAAGTAACAGGGTATTAAACTCAGATTCTCTATGGTGCCTCGACTGGGAATGGGTGTTTTTTTAGGTGATTCTTTGGGTAACCATTCATTGGCATGGCAGTCGGTATAACCCAACTCTATTTTGTAATTTGATCCAAGAATTTCAGGGTATCCAAAAGGAGCTAGATAATCCAGAATGAGATAATTCTAGGATATTGCACAGCGTGCTCCAGAAACACATTTTTCTTCACTTTGAGAAGCTACGTAAAAAAAATTGAAAGATATTAACAAGTTGAAGGATCACTTTCATGTTCTCACCTTTGATTAACATTATTAAAAAACTAGAAGGACAATCACTTTTTTAGTTAAACAATAATGCACTGATTTCAAGTGAAGATGCTACTGGGTGTAAGTTTCACGCCATAGATTCCCCTCATTACAATTTTCACTGGAATCTTCTTCCAATCACACAACTGTACTCTGAAAAAAGGTTCACTCAGAATCCAGAACATATATCCATATCATTTTAGGCACATAAAATGCACGCAGATTGAAGAATAGGCAGAAAGCAAAGAGATCATCAATATTTCATTATATCAGCAAACAGATAATCCATTCATCATATAATAATTTAACTGTCCAAGAAAGCTGAAAACCACTACAATACTATGCCTGTTAGAGTAAGACCATGTTTGATACAGATACCACTCTTCTATGATCACTTCTGTTTTCATCATTTAACGTAAACAATCCCTTTTTAAAAAATGCCTAACTTTGAAGAAGTTACCATTCCTTTTGATGTGCTTGAAGTCAGTGCTTAACAGTAAAGGTCTTTAAGACTCAAAGAAAACAGTGGCTTATATAGGAAGATTACTATAGATTTAGAGCTTACAATAAAGGTCTTCGAGACTCGCAGCAGAGCAAGAACCCAGTTTAACTTCCCCAATTAATAAATCTCTCTTGTTTGTGCATCGGTCAAAGTCTCACGAGCTCAAGAAATATGACTTCATTGGCAACATGGGAGCATTTCCGTCTTTCTAATTTAGGTACGGTTGAGTGTTGAGACCGGAGAAGGCGGAGATTATGAGATTCGCGTCTGGCAGATGTGATTTTGGGTTGTTTCTCTATTTTTTTTTTTTGAAAATTCGTTCTGAATTTGGAATTTGATGGCTGAGGGAGAAAAGTTTTCGGGCATTGTTCATGTGGTGCTTTTCCGTTACTATTAGAAATGGAAAAATGTACATCATGACCCTGGGCGGATGGAATCCACATCCTCCCCTTGTAATGAAATGATACCTAAGATAGGACCTATAAGATGGGACCTATATGTGTATGGTATTGCATCATAGCATAAGGGAAAATATGATTAAGGATTTACATAGAATGAGGTTGATTAATGCTTGATAAAATATTGAAATAGGTCTTTGATTCAGCCATTAAGGGCGAAGGTCTGGATACCCGCTGTTAGAAAAAAATAAAAAATAAAAAAGGGTCTTGGATGCATGCTCAATAAAATACTGAAAGTTCTCTATATGAAAAAGAGGAGTTCTTGCATCATAATGGTAGAATATAGTAGGGGTGTCAATTTTAAGCTTGCATTGGTAGGCCCGGTCGATCCCAACACATTTATGGCCTGTCCTAGACCGACCCGATTATTAACCGTGTAGGGCTAAACGGGCGTTCATGGTGTAGCCAACTAGCCCATCGGGCGCCCGATCGAACTGATACGTTTATATGCCTGAGTTGAACCGACTCGTTGTAGCCCGACCCCTTTAATACTACATAAAATTTCTATTTTGCCACTACTATAAGAAACTAATTAAGCTTTCTTACACTTTGCTTTGTAGTAAGATTTGATTTAATTAAGCTTTATTTTGTAAGTTGTAATGGTCATAATCTCTTTTTTTTTTTTTTATTTACAACAATAATCTCAACCCACTTAAGAATATAATTTTAGGGTATGCACGTTTAAAGCCCGTTTAGAGCCCGTTTAGACTTAAATAGGTCCATAGCCCGGTTAAAGTCAGGTTAAGGCCCATTTAAGGAAGCTCGATTAAAGCCCGACAATCGATCGGCCCGATTATAAACTGTATCATCCAAATGAGAAAAAAGTGAAAGAGTATTATCAAAGCTAGTATCAAACAACAATTGCCACTAAGTTAGTGATTCCTTCATTCGCGACTACTCTAACATCCATATTCCAAATTGGCTTGTTATGCTCGACGCTCCTTTTCAAGAAGTGTCGAAGCATTAATAGATGAAATTGATTTTTCATATCTGTTATGAAAAGGGGGTTAGTATTTCTCATTCATTCAAACAACCTGACTTCAATTTTATTTTATTTTATTTATTTATTATTTATTTTTTTTGGAGCTGACATATTGAAAATTTTTATCGGCGAAATGGCTAGACCCTAGTAGATCATACAATGCCTCCAATATTATCCACACTATTTTTTTTTTTTAATTCTAAACACAAATGGATATTTATTACAGACAACTTGACCTAGTTTGTTGGAGTTTTTTGGCCATCTATGCTAAGCGTTGACATGTCATCTAGGGGAATTGATCCAAATGCTGACCCGAATGGATCTTACGTTGCCTCCTCTTTGATTTTATTAAAATTAAATAAATATTAAACACCAATTAAATTTTGTTGGGAAGACACAGTAACTTATTTGTTATTTTTTTTCTTCCTCACTTGTCACGTAAGCTAGCATGTCGAAAAAATTTATTGTTCGAATGCCTTGACTTGAATGGAATTGATATTGCGTACTCTATGATATGAAATACAATCAAATATAAGCTTTACTAGCCTTGATATGAATCAAATATATTCCAAAAGCTCAAGCCACCTTAAAAAGAGAAAAAAGTACATATATATTATGATACAACAAAATAGATATTTAGAGTGAAAAATCAATAAAATCAAAATCATCTTGGTTAGTTTACTCCGATCAAACAAAATTTATGAAAGATAGATCTTGTACTATAAAATAAAAAACCAACATTTCAAATCCTGATATCTAAAGAGACCTATTCCCAAAACAAATTGAAAGCATATTGACCCCCAATAAGTTTTTTAAAATAATTTTCTCTTTTTTTTTTTCTTCTTTCTTTATAAAACCAATTCATATATCGTGACCTAAGTGGGTAAAAAAATGAAACTTAATAACAATTAATGAATCTTGATGGATTCGAACCACCATTTCTTGGGAATTTCCCAAGTGCTCTACCTTTTTGAACTAAAGACTCATATAAGTGGTGAAATTTATGACCCGTAGCATTATTTTATTCATTGCATTGTATGAAACCAAATCATGCCTCCTCACACGATCATCATCTATATCCCAAATAAGAAATAACAGTAAAACATCCATGATCTATTCATCCATTGAATATATCAAATCTGTTAATCAATTGCCATTCTCACAAGTTAAAATCTAATGAAGTGAAAATGATCAAAAATTCCAAATCCAATCTTGAGAGAACATAAAAGTATAACCAATGATCTGTACATTTCTTTTCCATGATGAAGAAGAAGAAAAAAGAAGCAGATCATTGTAAAGGAAGTCTTGTTGATTAATAGAATTCGGATTAAAAAATAACAGGACTCAAATAAATATTTGATTGATAAAAAAATACAAAGCAAGTTATTGCAAAAATCACCTTTCTCTGCTCTCTACATTGAGCCACTTGCACCCAAAATATCGCCAATATCAATAGATGTTTTCAACTGGTCAAATTGATCATTTAGAAGCCTTTACTTCTTGCAGTAAAGCAAGCACAAGGAGTCTTAAGCACTGGGTACGCCCTTTTTGAATCCTAGAAAAGACTGGTCACTGCCACTCAGTTATCTATACAAATTGTACTCTCTGGGGTTTTAATTTGTATCTTGTCAAGAGTGCAATCACTATTTAACATTTTATAGTTACAAAATGGTCTACCATCAAATAGCATAATATAACTCCTATTCTTAACTGGTCTACCATCAAAATATATAAAGCTCTTTTTTTTTTCCCTAACCGGATTCATCATCTATTTAGATCTTAAAGATTTGCTCAACTTATAGAGGCACCGTGCATTTACTCAAAATCATCAATGGATAATTCATTTTGTGAATTAGTGTCGAACCAAATACAGAAATGAAGAAGCATCAACAACTCAACATAATATGCAAATAAGAAGTCAAACCATTAAAATCTCCTATGAGAAGGGTTGAAATAGGGACAACAGATTGCTTTAGGGTTGTTTTTCAAACTTCAAAGTGTACACAAGGCAAAAAATCATTTCCTTCTACTACTACCCTGTAACTTATGATTCATGCTGATCAAGCAATAAAGCAACACCTTCATAATAGATCATACCGATATTTTGAAAAAATATGAGACTATATACGAGAGACAGAGATCCTTACCAGCCATCCATCTCAAATGTTGGCCTCAAGAATGTTCTTGAAGAAATGACAATCTCTTCTCTGGGAGATCCAGGCTATACTAGAGCTTTCTGTCTCTATTAAATGATGGTGCATCACTTGAACAGCCTGTGAAGGACTAAGAATGGATTTGTAATTTCCCCACGAAAAGCTAAGACGAATTAAATTGAAGCACCCGTGCTCCCTGCTTCAAACTCGAGCTTTGAAACTCGACCTACTTGAATGAAGATTCGTGAGCAGGGTTTGTCTTATCTCCTCTTTCTAGACTCTTGAATATCCTTCTCAATGTTCTCTTCTCCGGACTCTACATTATGTATACAAAGTTGCCTTTCCACCAAGATTCTCCTTTTGGTGGATGTTACAACTCTTGGGTCTTACGTATCTCAAAAAAGATTAAAAAAATAAAAAGATAGATAAATAAAAGGACATATACTGTGATCTCCAAATAATATATTTGATTTTACTATATTTTTATACCATTCTACAAACATTTCTCCCAACAAAAGTACAGCCAAATGGACTTCTATGAGTTGAATTCCATATACCCTGCTTCTGAGGCTAAGCTGCTCTTAGGGATCAATACTTTCCAAAAAGCAAGAGAGAAGGCACATCATAGATGCAACTAGTGATGCCTAGGTAGAACCCCTCACTATTTCTTAAGCCTGAACAGAGCTTCAAAATCTAATATCCTTAATCAGTTGAAAGCAGCAATTTTTTTTTTTTTTTCAATAATAATCAATAATTTTGTTAGAGAGAGTGAGAGAAAGTGAAAGAGCAACACATAGTACAATAACAACAACAACAACAAAGGCCAATGGCCGACACCCCACAAGGGAATTATATCATTGGATAATAGCCCATTAACAAAAAAGCAACACTCAATTGTAGGAACCTGTTAGAGACAATCCACATTATACAAGCTTGGCCTAAAAAAGCAACACTCAAAAGAACATTAATTGGCACAGTGAAAAAAGATTTGAAGACCTTGAACCCAAAGTCATTGTCCAACATAGAAAGGAATCACTGAATAGCAAATAAGATTCTTGTAGCAAGATTTCTACAGTAGTTGTTCGTGCACCACTGGTTTTAGTGATGCTTACTATTTGTTCTCCCTGCAAAAGACCCCAACATGTGGGATTTGGTATTATCCTCAGTTTCTCACCAGTTCAGTTTAAACTTAGATAAAGCTTGTCTTAACAAATGGAGGTCAGCTACAATAATATTGTTTTACTCTTCACCCTGTTAACAACCATAGTTAAATCAAAAGTACTCATGTTCTTTATCACCATTTCAACTCAGATTCTAAAGTAGAACCCCTTGTCCTTTTTTTCCCTAAGCAATATCCGTATCCTTTTACCTCATTAAATTAGCACCACATCACTTCTTACTGGTGCATTTAATGGCCTCCTTTGCCTTTATGCAAGCCATCTCAACCATGCTTCCATATATCCTTTCTCCTGTTGAAGCGGCTCTTAATTTTTTTTTTTTTTTTGGGTGCAAAAGCAGCTTCTAAATTCGTTTTAAGGTACTTATTTCAAAATCTATCTTTCCTACTCTTGGCATTCTATCTTACAACATAAGCTGAATGCTACCTCATTAACCTGCATTTAGCAGCTCTCCGCCAGTTTATCAAATAATATATATCATACAAACACAACCCATGGAAAGGTTGCATAAACTCCGATAGGAAATTCCAATAAAGCAAGAAACTATTGTTTCTCTCTAACAATGTCAACTCCTCACCATCACAAGGACTAAAATAGCTGAAGAAGATTATCGCATAATAATAAATTCTACATAAAGTAAGAAAACAAATTCAGTGCAACAATTAACGAAACAAAAATCAAATTAAGGAATACGGAGAACATGGAGCAATAACAAGTGAATAAAATCAAACCTTAAGTGGTGAGTGCACACTGCCAGGTTGGGTTGGGGGATGATTCAGACAAATGAGACCTGCAAAAAAGAAGGGATCATCCATCCTCAATGAACAATTTAGATAAAAATTAAAGGAAAAGCATACACTCTCCACTTCTAGGATTTTCAGTGGGAAACCTTAATCGCAGAGAGGGAGAGAGAGAGGGAAGAAGAAAAAGTTCAGTGAGGAGGCAGAGGAGAATCTATGGAGGCAAATTTAGATAGGGAGGGAGATGGAGATAGAAAGAAGGAGAAAATCAGACAGACGGTTTCTTGGGTGGGGAACACAGAGATAGGGAGGGGGGAGAAAGAGAGCGGCACTATGATTCAGTTCTGCTATACTCCACCACCCTGTTTGACCAAGATACGATCATTTTCATCATAACCAGAAACCACCTACAACAGCTACAGAAACACTAAATAATCAATTTGTACAACCAAGATTCACCTTTTACATCTCCGATCAAACTTGTTATACATCCCATTTAAAACCTATCTTTGCTACAAGAAGCATTGATTGTTTTGTTCTACAGCCTACAGGTGAAAGAAAACAGAGGTGAACAGAAAGAGGTCGGGGTTCGAAAAATCTGGTAGTGGAGATGCGACTGCAGCCCTAGGCAAGAAGTGAGAACGAAGCATTTTTTGTTTTTTGGTAGATGCTAAGAACGAAGCTTTCGTGCGCAGGCGAGAGAGAGAGAGAGAGAGAGAGAGAAAGTGTATTTGGGACCGTATTTCACTTAAAACAAATTGTCGTAGTATAACGATTTGAAATTGAACCAACGAACGATATCTATTGATACCAAATCCACGGATCCTAATACTCCCGACCATAAATACCTTTACCAACACGGCCGACCAGAAAAACTTTTGCCATATAAATTATAAAGAAAAGAAAAAATAATTTAAACATGCGTTAAAGATTAGAGGAAGAAAAATAAAATAAAAAAGACAACAAAACAAAAACAAAAGCAAAGCAGATTATGAAGCAAAGTTGATTTAATTTGAACACAAACTTTGTAAAGTTAGATTACAACATTGAATACAACTTCTCCAATTGATTTATTTGACTGCAGGTTCAAATTAGAGAATCTTCAACATAAGCAAAATTAAACATAAAAATAGAAAATAACCACCTCCTCCACAATGGATTGTGTTTTACTGTGATAGTAGTAATAAGGGAGAGAAAAGTGTTACGGAAAGGGAAGAAAAATAAAGAGTATGATAGAAGAAGAGAGAGAAATAGAGGAACGCAAAACCTCATACTTGTAAAGTAGACAACGGTCATTCATGGTGAATTTAGGTGGCCATTTGTTAGCAGCGACAAACAAAATACAGAATGCACAATTGAACGTTGAACAAACTTGAATATTAAAAAAGATCCCATCCAAGCAGAAAAATATTAAGCAGAATAATAATCACAACTTCAAGAACTAAATCTGGAAATAGCACATAAAATCTAAGCGTGGGATGGGAGGTTGTAAAACAAATCCAAAAATTGCTACACTACAGATGAAATTGAAGAATTGATAAGACATAAAAATACATCATCTGAAATTGATAAAATATTTTGAATTAAAAAAGGGATTCCAAAACTTCACAATTTAAGTCTTTAACATTAAAAAAAAAAAAAAAAAAAAAAAAAAATCATTTCAGTACATTACTATATTTTTTATTCTATTGTTTTTTTTTTTAAACTAAAACCCCCTAGACCTAACACTAAAAAGGTTGATGAACGGGCAGGTTAGAGTATTTTTACAAACAGATTCCTTTTTAAGCATGTGGATTCAAAAAATATAGGAAGATTTAAGCTAATTTAAAAGATGTCTTTTGTTCATCCTGATGAGCAGAAACTAAATCCCTATTTAAACGATTAAACTAATTTAAATTTAACAAAAGACACTAATAACCTTTTACAAAACAATTAACCAACCATAATAATCCAGAAGAAACACAATATAGTAACCGCAAATTTCAAAAAAAATAGCAAGAGAGACAGGGCAAGATTAGGACCTTCTTGAAATCTTGCAATTTCAAATAACAAGTAGCTTGATTTCTATGTAGAGCGATCTTCTGCGCTTTTGTCTTCCCCAGGCTTTGGTATAAAACGCTAAATGTTTTTCCTCCCTTCTTTGCATTAAAATAGCAACTAAGAAGGAAAAAAAGGAGAACAATGAAAGTATCAGAAACCATAAAACTTGAAACCCCAACAGGATACTCTTTTGTAAGGTGCATCATGATAGGAATATCCTGTTACGTACGCTGGCTCATCTTCAAAACTTCCACTTATTCACACCAACCACCAATGATTTGCATAATTTAAAAAACAAAAAACACCACCACCACCACTACCACCAACACCACATCTATTGCTTCCTCCATGTCCACATTACAACCACACACCCAAAGCAATCTCCATATGTCAATGTCAAACCCCCTACCATTCCCTTCAAAAAAATAAAAAAAAAAAGAAGAAGAAACACCAAATTCCAACGCTACAACATAATCCGTATCAATAACAAAACCACAATCTCTATTGAATGTAACAAATCATAATAACCAACACAATCTCCATTAAATGTCATAATAATCAACACCAATACCTTTTAAACTCAAGAGAGACAATTCTTCAACTATTGCTCTTCCTTGGTAAGAAGCTCAATTATTCCTATAAAAAAAAAAAATACCATAGGGATCCCATCAGGTTTGATCAAAAAGCATAAAATTGAACCAAACCCCATTGCTGGAGTGAATGTAAAAGTATCCCTCCTGGTAAGACCAAGAAGAAGGGGGAGGAAGATTTTTTTTTTTTTTTTTGGGGAGAATGAAAACGATAACAAAGAGAGGTAAAGAAGATTTTTCTATTTGCAATTGATGGCAAAATCGGCCATGCATGCCTTGGTCAGCTCGCAGCAACCAAAAAGCTTAAGGCTAGTGAGGTTACAGTAGCGGAGAGAAAAAAAATTCCAAAAATATAATTTTTTTGTACAATAATCTTGAAGTATAGATTTTTTTCTATAGAAAGAAAAGGAGAAAGAGAGAGACGTGATAGGAAAGAGGGAAATGTTTATTTAAAAAATCCTAGAATATAGATTTTTTTTTTTGAAAGATGAAAAAGTGAGAGAGGATGGAGAAAATTAAGAAAGAATTTTATTTTTTTTAGGTAAAAACGATTTCTAAAATATAGTTTTTTTAGAAAGATATAGATTAAAAGAGAAAAAGAGAGGAGGGAGAAAATTTAGAAAGATTTATTAAAAGAGAGAGAGAGAGAGAGAGAGAGAGAGAGAGAGAGATGAGGAAGAAAATTTAGAATGAGAGACTCTTAATATGTAGAGATTTTTTTAAAAGAAAGATGTAGATTAAAAAGAAAAACGTTGGAGAAGATAGTAAAAACAACTCTTAAAATATAGATTGTTTTTTTTTTTTTTTTTTTTTGGTTCTTAGAAAGCTATGGATTAAGAGAGTAAAAGAGATGAACGTGAGAGAGGTGAGGGAGAAATTTTAGAAAGATTTTTTTTTTTTTTTTGCATTATAAAAACTGGCAAAAGATTTTCTGATCGGCACTGCAGCTAACCGTATTGGTGGTCGGGAGTAATTTCATCCCTCCGATTGACATCAACAAATCTCACTTTTTCATTAATTTTATACCCCATAATACATACCTCACTTTGTTTCGAGTGAAATACGATCCCAACATAATACTTCCTAAGGAATACAGTCTCATTCTACTTTGACATTTGATTCTCTCCCGTCGATAGCTTCATTCTGGCTGCACCTCCATTGCCCTAAATCGTGCGCCTACGGAAATGTGGTTATCCTTCGTTATCACGATCAGAGTTTCCTCTCTACAACTGGTTTTCTCTTGCTAAGCATATAGAAGTTTGAATTTTGGCATCTTAGTTATTTTTCAAGTGATCCTCACTCCTCATCCCAATTATTTTTTGTTCAAGTCTCTTCCTTTTACAAGCAAGACGGCTTTCTTGTTTGGGATTGTTTACTTCTGGATTGATCTATATCATTCGGATATACAGAAGGATCAGAGACGCGAAGAGGGAGACCTCCCTTCTCGAGTTCACAACGGCGATGCTTGTTTAGATACAGGCATTACTCGTCTGCAACAACTTGGTTGCAAGCAAGACCTGAAGCGTGATCTCTTGTAGCCACTTCAAACTCCCCTGCTCGTGTGTTTATTTACCTTTTCTGCTTCTGTTCAATGCTTATTTCATTCTGAGTAGATGAATCATTGTTGGTTTCGCTTTTTGGTGTAATTATAGTTCATGGGTCTTGTATGGGTTTTCAAGGTGATTTCGAATTTTTGCGTTCTCGTTTTCGATTATTTCAGTGCTTACAGGGATTACTACCCTTTACAATATTGGGCTTACATATGGTGGCCCTGCTGTTATGACTTATGGGTGGTTGATTGCTGATCTCTTCACCATGACTGTTGGGTTATCAATGGCTGAGACCCAACCCCATGTGGTCTCTACTACTGGAGTGCTAAGCTTGCTGGCAAGGATTGGGCGCCCTTTGCCTCATGGTTGACTAGATGGTACTTCTTCTCTGCTTCTCTTTCTCTCTTCTCATCTCTATCTACACTTCAAACAAGCTAAACTGATGATTATGGCATTGATTTCCAACCCAATCAAATCTAGACTTATCCTCTACTAATCCGAGATTTAGGGGATATATATAGAATTTTGAATTGACTGTTGTTGTTGTTGATTCAAATGGGATATCCTACGGATGCGTGCAAGATTTCATAATTTTTGCACTAAAAATAAGAAACCCATAAGGAGTTTGAAAATTTTCTCTTATAATCAAATCCATGATGAGGTGGTGACAGAGTCTTTACTAGGTTATCCCAGGAGAAAAAAGGGTTTCCTATTAAAGCTATTTTTTGTTGAATTGGTTTGCACTTCCTCCTTAGAAATTGGGCTTACTATGTTGTTGTTCAGTGCAGGGCTGAATTTAACATCAATCCATTTCACTTTTGCAATCTATTGTTAGTAACTACTTGACGATGTTGAAGTCCTTCTGCCATGTCCCCTGCTTTGAAGGAGTTTAGGGAGAATAAAGTAAAACCTGAAGTTTAGTAAACTAATATCTGAAACTGATTACTTACTTATATCCTTGATATATCTATCTTCACTATTGGGAATTTTCTGTTAGACTTCTTGTTTCATTGCCAATTGGTTCCGAAAGCAAGAGACATCAGTGCATGGACCTTCTTCGTAAGAATTGTGCTTTTGAAACAACCATAAGATTGTTCGTCTAAAACTCTTGTTTAGACTATGTGCATAGACTGTGATTTGTGATTCTTAATTGGGATGTGCGGTCCAACCTTTTACTTGGTTAGCATCTCTGTTGTTCAACTTTTAACTTTTTGTCACCCTAATGAAGGTGTTTAAGAAAAATCAGAATATTCATCGTCATCATCAGGTGATAGTAGTAACCATCATTAGATAGTAGTAAGTGTTTATGAAGAGTTTACTCTCCTTGGCAACCTACTTTCATTACAACGATAATGGTTCAGAGACATCAGGCTACTTTCAACTCTCAGAAAGACCATGTAACACCCATAGCCATCATATTATTGGCATAAGTTCTTTTGGATTAAAGTCCTTCCTAATTACATAGCAAACTAGCTAATAAGTAGGTGAATTTTGATTGGTAAACCTTTCAACAATATGATTTGTACCTAAACATAGAGTCCTTTTTGCCTTCTATTTTCTTTCTGATTCTTGAGGCAGAATATTGCATTTCTCATCTGTCCAATTTAACTGCAAGTTACAAAGTATTTGTGTTTCCCATCTGACACCGGGTGCTTTCTTAATGCCTGTGTCTTTCATGGCTCTTCTCACCAGCCCAGCATCATTCCATCTGTTTGCAACTGCATAGATGTTTGATAACAGTACATTGTAACCACAATTATCAGGTTCCATCTCGAGAAGCTCTTTTGCTGCCAATTCCCCCAATCTTGAATTCTATGAAGCTTGCAGGCAGCAAGTAGTGCCCCCCAAACAATGGTGTTAGGCTTGACAGGCATGCTATTGATAATTTCGAGTGCCTCTGCAAGAAGTCCAGCTCGACCAAGGAGATCTACCATACATCCATAGTGTTCAACTTTTGGAATCAGCCTGAAGTTGATGATTATCATTATATCAAAGAGCTTCCTCTTTCACCAGTCCAACATGACTACAAGCATGCAGAACTCCTATGAATGTGAAGTCGTTGGGGTCATGTTCTCTTAAGTTCAGAGAAGAGTTCCAGAGCTTCCTCACCACAACCATGCATGGCTAAACCACACATCATAGCATTCCACATGCATATGTCTCTACTAGCAGATGCATTAAACAGCCACCGTGCCTCGTCTATGTCAGCACATTTTGCTTACATGTCTACCAAAGCTGTTTTTAGAATGACATGTGCTTAAGGGATTGTATAAACTTGTGGCAGTTGAGACTCATTATGTTGTTTCAATTGCTGGATTTCTGAGTTATTTTTCTTGAATCTGATTTCAGTTAATTGTTTTTGCTACTTTGTTAATACTCCAACATATTTTGATCTTCGAAACATGTTTATTCTGGTTTTTAGTTTCTGAAAAATTCTGGTTCTGCAACTCTGTTCATGGGTTTCCTTGATCAATTAGGATGTGCTGGGAGTCCAAGGTGCTAACAACAATATGTGCCAATATAACGCAGAATCTACAAGGTAATATTGTTGTGTATAACCAAAATACAATCACAATTCACTGGTTCCTTCAATTGAGGGTTAATGAAGTTCCACAGGGATTAATTTTTTCTTATGTTCAATCTTTCACAGCCAGTAGATGTAGAGGGCAGAGGGGGAAAAGGCTCTTAATAGTGAATAAATACAACTATGTTAGATATGACACTAACATTTCTGCGTGTATTTCCCCATAGAGGAGCTGGATTTGATGATGAGTCCTTGCTCGTGTCACAAATGAGCCTCGTAATTTTTCTAGCTGATGCATCATTGGATTGATTGTAATTTAGTAAGCCTGATGGGATCAATTCAAGCAGGTAACCTGGAATCAGGTCATTAAATAAGGATTTTCACTTTTGCTTGTCTCTGTTTCCACAGGGAATCCTATACCTCTTGGTATTTTCACCTACTTTAATCTCCACCACCATTTGATTCCTAAGAATGATAAGGACCATAGGGCATAGATTATATGGCAAATCCATAAATGAGGCATTTGAATATAAAATTTCAATCAACTATACATGTGATGCGTTCTATCATGGCAACTTATTTCTGGTGCAACACAGTGGATCAGCTTGCAAAGCTTGTGAAGCAGGCTGAGTCTGTTGGCCGGAGAATTTGTCGATCCTTGTATCATTGTAAGATGGTCATGTATGGGTCACAAAAACGGCTGGAGGAGATGGAAAATGTGCTTGATGAGATGGGGAGGTTCAATATTGATCCCTCAAAGAAGACATTCGTCATCATTTATAAGGTCTACTTAAGGTATGGCCAAAGACATAAGTTGGATTGATTGCTAGGGATAATGTGCAAACATGGGATTGGAATTCTATTGGATGCCTCTTCCTAGGTTACATTTTAACATTAGAGACATGCTTTTCAATAATTCAAAAATTCATTCATCAAATTGTTGCAAATAGTTCATGACATCTGAGAGGACAATTTCAGCTCCTAGAAGAATGTAAGCTGCTTCTTTTCATTTTATCTGGCATACTTTGTCAGTAATTGCTCATGCTGTATCTTCTAAGATTGAAAAATGAGTGCATGATCCCTTTTTCTTTCTTTTTTCTCCTGGCTAGTTCATATCATTGTTCATTGTTCCCCCTTTTAAAATGTGGTTAATTGATCATTGCTTCTATAATATCAAAATTAGTTCTTGCCACCCTAAAATATTTAAGTCTCACGATTACTGGACTTGCTGTCAGATTACAACTGTAAAAGGTACCTCTTCTTTTTATAGAACTGTCAGCATTTTGTTCTCACCACACATTGACATGGATCAAGTGCTTAGTATTCATTTCCAAAACAAGTAGTTTTTATAAAATTTTATATAAAAAGTAAGAAATAGCATTCTTGTAGTCTTATTGCATTTTTACCTGACAATTCTATTTTATGGGTCTTTAGCTCAATTGGTAGAGCACTCGGAACATGAGCATGTCTCAATTATGTTCCAAGGGGATGGTGGTTCGAATCCACCAAGACTCTTTTGGGGTTCAACTATACATAGTAAAGTTATTTAAGAAATCATGTAGAAATTGGTATCATTATGGTGAAGAATTTTCAAAAAATACTTGAGAGAAGCTATTAGAGGTGTTTTTTTCTTGTTTGTGAATGTTTAGAACTTGCTCCACCAAATTAAAAAAACAATGTTTAGAACTTGCCACTTGGTTTGTGTAGTTGGAATGCACCACTTGTCACTTGTCTTTTAGAAGCTGGTAGTTTCTAAGATTCTTACCATCCCACTTCTCTAGGGTTGATTTTGAGGACCCCATCTTCTGCCATTGCTCAAAGAACGACACCTTAATTGCAAAAACTGTAGCTAATCTTATCATTTTTAAAGAGCATCCCAATCAATGAGTTCTAAATCCTTGATATATATGGTCATTTGGGTGGAAAACAAAAGTTCATCCTAAATTCAAATATTTCATTTGAAATTTGTTAAGAATGGTGTTTACACTAAAGGGAACCTCATTCGTCTCTTTTATTTACCTGATGATTGTCCCTTTTGTCATTGTGATCGAGAAAATAATTGACATTTATTCCTTTCATGTCAATTTGCCAAACATATTTATGCAACAGGGGTATTGGGTCTTAGAACTGAATATCTTAGAGAGCCAAATTTATGATCGATTGCATCTTTAAGTGATATAGAGATATAAGGGAATGGGGTATAGGGCATAAGGCATCGGGTATAGGGTATGGGGTATAAGGTACAAGGTATAAGGTGCTGTGTATCCCTATGGGATATTGGGTATAGGGTATTGGGGCATAAGATATAAGGTATAGGGTATTGGGGCATAGGATATAAGGTGTAGGGTATGGGGTATGGGGTATGTGGCATAGGATATAGAGTATGGGACATATAGTATAAGGTATAGGTTATAGGGTATGGTGAAAGGGAGCTTGACTGAAAGATCCACCCATCGAGTAAGGACAAAAGTTGGCCTTAGTGATCCAATGGTGCTGAGTGGATGGGAAGGTTTTGCACCTCGATGTCGGCTCTTTGCCACCTGGGGCTGAAGTATGTTCCAAGGGTTGGGGTATAGGGTATTGGTTATGGGATATTATGTATAAGGTGTAGGGTAATGAACCCACTTGGATTAATTTTCCAATGCGACCCAGAATGAGGAATTCAGGACTTCTTTTTCAGGGGGTGGGGAGAGTGACAGGCACAATGCTAGGCACACTCAACATTTTCCCTTTAAATTTCGATTTGGGTTGAATTGGTTTTGGTGTTGGAATGGTAAAATCGAAACCAGAACAATAAGGTAAATTCAATTTGATTTTGGGTTGATTTTGATTTTGGCCCAGTTTGGCTTGTACGCATCAAACTACCTCTTTTTTTTTTCTAAAGAAATCAGCCCTCATTTAGAGGGGATGAGAATAGAACTAGAGAAGTAATGTGTTCTCGACCATGTTCCAATAATGTGTTCCAGTTGGCTATATTTCATTGGATGAACTTTTTCTAATTTTAAGCATATCTGTTAGGCGGGAATGGATTTTGTACATACCTATTAGGCGGGAGGGTGAAATTTTCAATCACCTAAAGACGAGAAAAAAAATGAGAGAAAGAGGAGAGTGGGGGGAGATAGTGCGTGGGAGCAGGGAAAGATTCCGTGGTAGAAATATTCAAAGCCTCTGCTGGTTTTTCTTTCTCTTCTCCTCCCCATTAACCTGCATTCAATTTGTCTGTTATATTTTGATTTTGAAAACCCTAGATCTCCCGATCCTCTCACTCTTTTCAATCGCTCTTCCTTCTCTTACCTGAATCTTCAAAGGAATATAGGTTTCCATCTCTCACTTGTTTCTCTAGGCAGCCCATCTGCTTCTGTTCTCTTTTGATTTCACCGTTAAATCGTTGCTGGCTCTGGTTGCGATGAAGTGAATTTCTTGGACATTTTAGATGGCTTCGTCTTTGGTGTATTATTTCCCCATTTAATCTATGGTTCTACTCACCTTTTCTGGTTTCAGGTTTTATTCATGCATCCTTGCGTTGGGAACAATCTTTGTTTAGGTCGTAAGATTGTTGGGGTTCATTTGGAGAGATCTCTCTTGGTGTGTTGCTGCTTCTGTTTTTTATTGTCTTTGTTTCATTTTGTATGTTTTATGATTTTGGAGTGATCTATTCATGCTTGTTATTGTCTTTGTTTCATCTGGAGAGACTTATCTTGGTGTGTTGATGCTTCTGCTTATTACCAATATTCAGACAAATGAAGAGGTCGGAGCGGCTATGAATGAACGGAGATGAAGAGAGCAGATGGAAGAAAAAGAGAATAGCTTAGGGTTTCAACCTTAGCCACTGGATTTTTTTTCCGCCATGTGTTCCAAGATGGTTTTGATCCCTTTTCAAAACCAATGGGTAATCGACAAACTTGTTTGATGTCATGTTTCAGTTAGTAAGACACGTTATCTCTGGTAGAAGTCATAAAACTCTTCCTCCACGTTATGTCTCTGATTTTTTTTTTCTTGTCAAGATAGAGCCGAGATAACGTAGAACTCTCCACTATAGTCTTTTGAAATCTCTTTTTCCTCTGTTGGCTTGACAGAGATAGGTTGCTGGTGTTCTGTCCTAAACTATTTTTCCCGAAATATCCTCTGTTAGCTTGACAGAGAGTAGTCTGTATTGAAATATCAACTCAACTAAGCCTTATCCCGACAGAAGAGGTGGACTAAATGCATCTAGTATACCTTTTTTTCCTGTTGCAAAAATATTAAATTTCTCTCATCTATGCTCCATATTTCACTTCTTATTGGCACTCTAATGCCTTTGTTGTATATGCATTAAAATATTGGATTACAATGCTGTCATTGAATTCATTATGCTTTTGTTTGCACTCAATATGTTAAAATGTGTTCAACTTGATCATAATTGAACTTAGAGACATCCCTTCATCAGTAGCTGCTGCCATTGCTGAAGGTTGCATAGATCCAATTACCATGGAAGCCTTTGATAACTCAAAGAAACCGAAAAGTTGTCTGGACCCAAATGTAACTTGAGTTTCTGATCAAATCCTAAAAGCGGAGGCCCATGTCGTGATATCTGCGCAAGAGAGGTGCTTATCCATATTTTCTTCTTGTGAAACAATAGATAAAAAGAATACAGGCAAGCTTACTTTTAAACACGCAACTTCATCGTTTATAGAGAAGCTTTTCCACTGTGTTGTGTGTGTTGTCTACTTCTTATTGTTTATTTGGTAATATATTAGTCATAATGGGACCTCAATTATGTGAAGATTGCTTGGCATGACAAATGCCACTCTAATCTTGTTCTATCTTGTCTGTGTGCATGTTGTGCATATTTTGTGGTAAGCTCTATTTTTACAAACTTTTAGTCCTTCTGTCATGAACAGATACAGAGCAGAAGGTGATTGGATAAGAGGAGATATTTGAAGGAAGCTGCTACCCTTGAAAAACTAATAGCCCCTTGAGAATTCCACCAGAAAGTTGATGAAATTGTAGAAAAAAGAGAATTTCCAGACAACAACCCCTTCAAGAAAAGAAAAGCTGTTGATTTTTTGGAACAAATTGCAAACCACCACTGAACAAGCTTCAAAGGTGATAGGTGCTGAAGAATCAGATAAGGTTATATAGAAAGGAGAGTTTCTCAAAAACCCATTCAAGAAAGAACTTGATTCGCAGTTGGAGCAGAGGCAGACAACCAAAGTTTCTCAAAAACTCATTCAAGAAAGTAAGAGTTTCTCAAAAACCCATTCAAGAAAGTAAGAGTTTCTCAAAAACCCATTCAATAAGGTAAAACTTGATTCTCAGTTGGAACAGAGACAGACAACCACTGAACAAGTTTCAGAGGTAATAGATGTAGATGACTTGGATGAGACGAGTGCTACCCCAGAATCCCAATAGACCGTAAAGGCTAAGCCAATGACTGGTCATCCCTAATAAGACAAAAGAGGGACATAAGAAGAGATTAAATAGTAAGATGAGTTGCAAGAGTTCTGAGTGTAAGAATAATAGTACTCTTAATTTCTTTACATGATTGTAGTAATTATTCCCCAATTTTTATGGGTATTTTACATCAGTTTTGACATTGATCTTATGTATAGCTTCACTAAAGCTTCACCACTTTTTGCTACCATGAGTGACAGCCATGTCAATCCATTAAATGGTGTTTAGTCTGTTGACATAGTGAAAGGAATTATAAAGTTGCTTTTTTAAAATTTTCAGTGTTTTCATTTTCTTATGGTAAAAGGAATTTTAGATGCTTAGAAAGCTTCAAATCAGAGCTTGTAATAGTTGATTGGTAATGTAAGTCTAGATAAGAGTAGAACTACAACACGGTTCATTCTTGATTGAAATTTTTGAATAATTCCACAATTCAACTATTTGATCAATGAATTCAAACCTAGTTGGAGACAAGGTTTTGAAAAAACAGAATCGTGTTAGACGAATTGGTCAATACAAATTGGAATACGGCGAATCCAATCCCAATTCAAGCCT
Source organism: Macadamia integrifolia (assembly GCF_013358625.1). Taxonomy (NCBI): domain Eukaryota; kingdom Viridiplantae; phylum Streptophyta; class Magnoliopsida; order Proteales; family Proteaceae; genus Macadamia; species Macadamia integrifolia. Next base: position 34,436,727 of record NC_056557.1, read on the forward strand.
TTTTTGTTTTGTCAAGAACATATTTCTTCTACAAGATAAATATGCCTTTTGGACTTTACAACTTCAATATTCATAGAATGTCTTTGCTCTCATAAGATCTATAATTCTGAATTCCTTTTTCAAGTGTTTATTCAACTTGCATACTTGTTCTAGACTATCCCCATGCACAACTGTATGAGATCAGTACACTATCAAGAAGGTGAAAACATTAGTATGAACGTAGTATTCCAATTCAATTAAGGAGGATCAGTGGCATGGGTATGGGTATGGGATGTGTGTCCGACATGCATCCAAAAATTGGACACTATGAAATCCCTTTTCTTGACACACCAGTCATTTTTGACATTTTCAGCTGAGTCACCATCCCCATACCCATTTTTGGCCACACTTCCCCATATATTAAGTAATGGGAAAGAGGTGGATCCTCCATACATACCCACACCTCAATCCCATACTTGAACCCAGGTAGAGAAAGAGTCAAGGATCAGCATGGGAGAGCATTCAGGAAGGATTGACTGGTTGGGGTTATCTTTCCTTGATTACAAAATGGAGCAGCTCTTCTGTACCTCCTTCTTTTTCTTTTGCCTGGGTGGCTGGAGCACCACTTTTATTGCCACATCAAAGACTGCCTTAACATTTTGCATTCGCAACAAAGTTTTCATAAACCCATGAATACACTAAAGCCAATTCTTAGATAATCACCACATCTTACATAAGAAGTGTTAAATAGAGCTTAAGTGTCAAACAAATTTCACATAGGTGACTGCCTGGCAGAAAAACTAGACTTTTACTGAAGTTTTCCCATAACTCACTTATTGTCACAAATACTTAACAGTAGCATAAGATAGCAAGAATTACTGCCTGGGTCCTTGCGATATGCTGCAATTGTTAGGAAGACCTGTTATGCAGTAGAATTCAAAGGGGAATGGCCATGGGAAATGAAGGAATAAACATAATGAGGGCAGATGAGAGACCAAACATATTTCAAGAAATGTAGATGATAAATGGACAGAATATGACAAAAAGGCCACAAAATGTCAATGTAAAGCAATGAAAGAGTTAAACAAGAATGACTCTCACTTTGAAAAATATCTTCCCCCACAGCATACAAAGTATTTTTGGGTGTCCCTTACATGTTTTGAGTTTCCCCATCTGTTTCCTGGTAGTTGTTTCCCACCAAATCATTTTCACTTCAAACTCCTCTCAATGGAAGATGAGACAAGTTTTCCAAAGGAAAACAACCAAACCGCACTGGGAAATGAACATGAAGGTAACAATGGGAAGAAAGTAGACACGTGCTTTTGAGCTCAAAGAAGTAAATCAGAACTAATTCCAGAGATTGTTATGAGTTCCCAGAACTAATTATGGATCAGAACTTAAAGAAGGAATAGAAATCTAATCCATTCTTTCCCTATCATGACGAAGGAGACGACAACCAACCAATTCAAATGCCAAATGCCAAATGCCATGGATGGAACATGGAGCATTTGCCTTTCCCCTCTTTCTCACAGGATCAGGCTAAATCAGAACGCTTGAGAGGAAGAAGGCCGTCAGGCGTGAATTCGCGAACCACGATTGGCTTTGGCTTTAGCTTCTTGAATGAAAATCTCATTGCCATCGGATATCTCTCCCTTCTTTACCCACATTAGACCACCCTCTGTGCTCTTTCTTCCATCGACAAGCAACCGGCCCTTTCTAAACTTGGAACCTCCATAACGACTCCCACTCCCAACTCTTAACCTCAACGATCCTCCATGATTCTCCTCCTCCTTTTGCTCATGATTATCAGCTACTGCAAGATCCCCAAGTCGTCATCGATCAAAAACTGTCTCTCTCTCCCTCTCTCAGATTTTTCAAGCAATGAATCTTTATAACCAACAGGAAAAAAAAAAAAAAATGAAGCACCCAATAAAAATTACCTGTCGAAGCAAAAAGAAGTTTGATGCTTGATCGTTCTCCGGCGAGATCGGTGGGTGGAGCGTTGCAATCGCAAACTCTTCCTTCCCTCTTTCGTTTCTCTATCAAATACCAATACGTATCTTAGGTTTCATTTAAACTCTTCTACCAAAAAGAGTGTTTCTTAAAATTATAAACACTGTATTGTTATACATATCACTTATTCCAAATCAACACTTCAACCTAACGAAATTTAGATCCAACGGTTCAGAAAGCACCCCTCAAAAGATTCCCATATGGGGTGACCGACCAGAAAACCTCAACCCATAATTTATATTGAAATAGATCGAGCCTTTCAAAAATTTGGATGAGTAAATTTTTCAAAGAATAATTTTTGAAATGCATTTTGATTATTGTAGACATTTAATTTCTCCGACACTTGACAAATGCTTGGACGTGCAACTCCACCACTTTCTATACAAACAGGTAGATACGGACAAATCCTTTACTGTATATTTGGAAAACAATTAACAGTGAAAATCACAAAAAGTTTCCGGTAAGTCATGTGATTGTAACCATTTATTTACCGACTCAATTCCTTTCCTTTATCTGTTTTTTCTTCTTCCGCTCTCTCTCATTTCTGGTTCATTTCTTGAGCTCTCTTCACTTTACCGTTTCTCTATTAGAAGAAGATGTCAACTGTGGAAAAAGTTGTCGGACAGCTCCTCTTAGCATTCCTTCAGGGGATCTTCGATAGGTCGGTCACCTCTGAGTTCAAGGACTTCCTTCGCCAGTGGAAGAAGATCAAATTTGACGTGGAAGTGAATTTTTTAGTATCAAGAATACTAAATCCAAAGTCCGCCATGATGTTGGATGAAGCTCATGATGAAGTGAAGCAGTTCGCCAGCGTTCCTATTTCGGGCCAATATTGGAAGATCGCCTTGGATGAACTGGAGTCACTGAAGCAGACGTCAGACATGATGCAGTTCTTATCTGATGAAGCTGAAGTGAAGCAATTCACCAGCGTCGCTGTGAAAGTGTGGCTTGACCATCTCAAACAACTCCTTTATGATGCGGACGACATATTGGATGATTATGCAACTGAACTTGTACGCCTGAAATTCGAATCTGCTCACCCAACCCAACAGGTACGCAAATCTGTTCCTCTGACTCCATCAAGTACTGAAAGTAGCATTAAAATTTTTTTGAAGTTTGGTATAGAATCTGCTGTCAAGGGCATCAATGAAAGGTTTGAAGGAATAAAAGGCATCGAGGATAAGTTTTACAACTTCGCCGAAGAGCTGCAGGGAATTAAGAGTTTTGGATCAAGAGTAAGGGATATCAACCAGCGGTTAAAAAGTGTAGCAAGAGAAGGAGTTGCTACAGGTTTGAACTAAAGCATGGGATCTGGGTCCTCTAGGCCCAGGGTAGTGAGTCAAAGGCCACTGACGAGTTCTTTGGTGGATAACTCTAATATTTCTGGCAGAGAGGATGATATGTGGAAGATTGTTGATTGGTTGCTATCGGACGAAACTCCAAGTCTCAACAACAATGGTAATAATTTCTCTGTGCTGCCCATAGTCGGCATGGGTGGATCGGGAAAGACGACCCTTGCTCAACTTGTTTATAACTGTGACAGAGTTAAGAATGTTAGAACTCCCTATGGGTTTGAGTTTGAAACCCTATTGAGGAAACCACACAGGAAAAACAAGAACACGAATCTAATAAAATTATGGAGGATCGATTTGTACCTTTCACCTAGTATGCTGAAGATGATTGATGTTGGTCACTCCCACTTTCGCTCTCTTGGCTTGGCTATGGATCTTCTACAGCCCCTTAAACCTCCTTGATTCTCTCACTTTAGTGGTAAAGTGGGGAAGAGTGAATAATAGCTGTAGGGACCCAAAACCTAGTATTTATAATACTGTCCTGCACTCAAAACCCTAAACCACAATGGGTTGAGCCAGCATATCCCTAAGCTTGAGAGTGGACCGAACCGGTTCATGCAATTTGACTCTCACCCATTTAATCAACCCGAATAATTAATTTAGCCCATAAATCCAACAATCTCCCACTTGGGCTACATTAATTATAAGGATGTCTTTTAAATTGGTGTGGCCATAGAATCTTATTACATTAACCACTCTTACTGTGATTCAGTTGAAAAACCACTCACATCGAATAACAGCAGAAGATACACCTCAATATACGGCATACAACTTTCTGTTATTACAAACATAAGTAAGTTTCTTAACACGAATCTATGTGGGATACCATCACAGAAATATTGACATATCCTCAAATTACACTGTTGTCATTCCATGTAGGTCCTTAACTGTGATATTAACCTTCACTGTGGCAAATCGCCTTTGATCTGTGGTTAATATCTAACTGTGGCCTTCCGCCTATAAACTGTGGCAAATATTGCCTATGAACTGTGACAAATACTGTCTTAAAATGTGGCAAACATTACCTTTTGAACTGTGGCAAAATATTACCTATAACCAAGACAATTACTGCCTATAAAAACATTCTTAAATGAAATCATAAACCAAATATTTCAATAAATAACTGTGCATAATGTAAATGCTAAAACTTAACCATAATTCATCAAACTGTGCCCCAAAACATACGGGCTAAGGTTCAAAACATAAACAAATACTAAACAAAATCAAAGCTCCCACTAATCAAGCATTTCAAATAACTGTATGTAAAGAAATCCTAACTACTTGATGGGACCAAATTTTACTTGCTCTCAATTACTGGTGATCATTCTACCTCACCCTTTCTTGGTATCATCCTGCTTATCAACCCCAGAATTCTTCCTCTTCTCTAACCATTTCTTGAAAATAAAACAGTCCTTCTTCACATGTCCTTTCTTATGGCACCAGAAACACTCTACGTTGTTGGTATTCTCTTCATCCTGAGCCTTTTGAGATGTGTCAAGTTCTTGAGAGCTATTATTCCTGTCATATGGCTTGGCGCTTCCTCTGTTGGAAAAATTTTTGTTCCTTCTGCTTGGTCCACCAGAAGATCCCTTGTGGAAAGTTGCATGTGCACTCTCAAACCTAGTTTGTTTCAATTTTTCTTCCTCTTGAGTGCAAATGGAAATTAGCTCATTTAGGCTCCAATCGTCCTTCAGTGCAATGTAGGTAGATTGGATAACCTTATACTGACTAGGGAGGGTATTCAGTGCAATATGTACAATATATTCTTCATCGATCTGTATTCCAAGATCCTTAAGTTTACCAGCATCAGTAGCTACACCCAAAATGTATTCTCTAACACTCCCACATCCATCATACCTTGTATTCATTAGCCTGGTCATCAATGTGGTTTTCTCAGCTTTCTTGTTGTGTTGAAATCTACCTTTAATAGCATCCAGGAATTCTTTTGCAGTGTCTTTGATCTCTATGTTCCCACGTATAATTTCAGGAACTGCCTTTTTTAAAACCAGTATGCACTTTCTGTTTGCTTCAGTCCATTTCTTAAACTTGGTCCTTTCAGCACTTCTGCTCGAGTCTGTGAGAGGCTCAGGTTTAGGCTCCCTAAGTGCCAAGTCTAAGTTAAGAAGACCTAAATGCAATTCTAATTCTTCCACCCACTTTTGATAGTTGTTACCAGTGAGCATTGGGATGGAAGACACATAACTTGAGGGAATGGCCATCTTACTACAGCAGTAACAAGAACACAATACATGCCAAATATCAAAATATAAATCATAATATAAAAGCATGTAATACTATCAATATATTTTAAATAAGAGTTACAACTAAAAATGTATCCCTATCCTTTGGGACAGGAATTAGCTGATGCTCTTATATTCTTCTTTTAACTGTGAAAACAACACTAACTTCGGAATTCAATCACCTTTGGGCAAAAGAACTCCAAATTTAATGTCCCTTTCTGAAATGTAGATAATTATCCTCAAACCTTGATGACATAACCTTTGGGAAAGTATCATCTTTACTGTTGGGGAAGATACAATCGAATTGAATGTACCACTTTGGTGGGTTTCACTCAGTTCTATCATATCTTTCCCATTGGAGATATATATATTTATGTTCAAAACATACATATAAATATGTCACTAGGACAACAATAACTATACAAGAGTTACAACCGCAGCTACATTCCTATCCTTTGGGCTAAGAATGCACTGGTCCTCTTGTAAATTCATATTTACTGTGAAAAGAACAATAACTTTTGAAATCCCCTCACCTTTGGGCTTAGGAACCTCTAGGTTACTGTCATTTTCTTAACTTTGGTGACATCACCTTTGGGCAAATGTCACCTACATTGCTACCCTGTGGAAAATCATGAAATAATAAGATGTACACTTTGGTGGATTCCACCTCATCATTTCATGGTTTCCTAAAGCAAAATTACTTCGCAACTAAGAATGAGCGGAAGCTTACACCCTTTTCCAGATTAACATATTTCAATTTAAAAACCTTTCCCAATTTCATGGTAACCAATAACATATACATTTTTCAAAGCATTGATTTATACTCTCTTGTTTCAATGATTAAAAATAAATACAACATACAATTTTAAATAAACATATCATTAAAAATTAGATCATTACATGTATTTTGATTTGATTTAAAACTCCTACCCAACTTAACTCATTTAAGCAAGACATGGGCTTTAGGTCTAGTGTCAAACAATCATGGGTTCAGCCCATTATTTAATTTACATGGGCTTTAAACTTAATATCAAACAATCATGGGTTCAACCCATTATTTAACATCTTAAAATCAAGTTTGGTAGTAGAAGTTTGACTCCGACTCCAACAAATCCCTGTGGGAGCCGATAACCTTTCTTTCACCCTTTTTATTTTTTTTATTTTTTTTAAGGATCAAACAGTGGACCTTTAACCCATTAGACTTAAAACAGTAAAACAAAACTTTTATTGAATAACTAAACATCCATGGGCTGAGCCCATTATTTATTTTAAAGAGTGGGTCATTTCTTTTGTTTTCTAAAACTTTAAAGGACAACCCATTACGTTTTAAGAAGTGGCCCATTTCCATTTTATAAGAAAATAATAACTTAAAAGTGTGATAGACCGAAGTTTGGGTCTATCATCACCCACAAAAACAAAAAACCTATAACTAAACCCTCTTCCTCTACCGAGAGAGAGCAATGACATCCGAATCAGTTTTTTTTTTTCTCTCTCCTCCGGCAGCCAGTTCCCGGCGACACGTGCCGGCGCGTCCGGAGGTTTCCGGTGACTTGCGGCATACCGCCGTGACCGTCTTCTCGTGATCTACAACTTTCGTGAAGAAAGTTTTCCCATACAGAATTTTTAAATGATGGTAAAATTACGATTTTTATGATTTTCATGATTTTTAATCAAATCAGGTTTTAAGTAATAATCAAAATCTTCATGTACAAGAAAAATTCAATTGATTCTTGTCCCATGTGGTCTGCTCTGATACCACTTGTTAGAACTCCCTATGGGTTTGAGTTTGAAACCCTATTGAGGAAACCACACAGGAAAAACAAGAACACGAATCTGATAAAATTATGGAGGATCGATTTGTACCTTTCACCTAGTATGCTGAAGATGATTGATGTTGGTCACTCCCACTTTCGCTCTCTTGGCTTGGCTATGGATCTTCTACAGCCCCTTAAACCTCCTTGATTCTCTCACTTTAGTGGTAAAGTGGGGAAGAGTGAATAATGGCTGTAGGGACCCAAAACCTAGTATTTATAATACTGTCCTGCACTCAAAACCCTAAACCACAATGGGTTGAGCCAGCATATCCCTAAGCTTGAGAGTGGACCGAACCGGTTCATGCAATTTGACTCTCACCAATTTAATCAACCCGAATAATTAATTTAGCCCATAAATCCAACAAAGAATTCGAAGTATTTTGATCTGAGAGTGCGGTTCTGTGTATCTGAAGACTTTGATGTTGTGAGGTTGACCAAAGAAATTCTCAAGTCAGCCACCGGGTCTACCCCTCCTCATGATGATTCACTAGAAGCACTACAGTTGAAACTTGAACTAAAATTTTCTTGTTGGTTCTGGATGACATCTGGAATGAGGACTAAAAGAAATGGGAAGCCTTAAGCACCCCTTTTGCATATGATAAGCCAGGAAGCAAGATATTGATTACAACCCAAAACAAAGGTGTTGCAACAATGGTGCGTACTATTCAGAAAGATCATGATTTAAAAGGTCTATCAGACGAGGCTTGTTTTGAGCTTATTAGAAAGAATGCTTTCATGGATGAAAATTCATCTGAAGCAAATCAAAAGTTGGAAGTATTTGGAAAAAAAATTATGAAGAAATGTAAAGGTTTATCTTTGGCCGTAAAGACACTTGCGAGCCTCTTGCAAGATAAAAGGGAGAATAGTGAGGGGGAAGATGTTTTGGAGAATGAAATATGGGATCCTGGTGAGATCTTTCCATCGCTCATGTTGAGTTACCATCACCTTTCACCACTTTTGAAGAGATGTTTTGCGTATTGTGCTTTGTTTCCCAAAGACTACGTCTTTAACAAGATTGAATTAGTAATCTTGTGGATGGCGGAAGGTATTATTCAACCAGAAGGAGATAAAAGGCTAGAAGATATAGGGGTTGGGTATTTTGATGAACTATTTAAGCGGTCCTTCTTTGAGTTATCTAATAATCCCCAAGCATTTCAGCCTACTTTCTAGGGGTGTTAACAACTAGCCCGAACCGATAAAACCAACCGAAATTGACTGATAAAACCCAAACCGAACCAAATCGATCCTTATTGGATTGGTTTTGGACTGAGGTATGTTGGGACCGGCTAAAAATCGGTCCAAACCGAACCGACCAATGACCAAACCGAAACCAAATCGAATGAAACCAATAAAAAAAAATGATTATGGTATTATAAATTGGTGAATTGACTATCCATTTTTCACAATATTAGTGAGAATTTTTTTTATTTTTTTATTTTTTATTATTGTAAGGGGAATTGTTACAAATCATTGAATATCAGGTTATGAATAGAGAAATTGATTTGTAAATTGTAATAATGCTTCCATTGATTTCCTTGTTCACTAGACAAAACTAGTTGGATAGTTAAATGAATGATTAGGGATAATAGGGTTCGTTTGTGATTTTAATATTAATTATCTTCTTAGTAATTTGTTATCCATTGGTTTTAATATTAGTTGTCTTACAATGTTAAACCATGATTTAATCATAATCGTAAACTTAAAGTGTTTTGTTCATCAAATCTTATCACTGTAAGTTATGTATGTAAGATTTCATTATGGTTCAAGCCCAATAATAAACTGATCTGAACCGGTATTAATCCGATATTGAAAAACCAACATAAACCAAAACCAAAACAGACCGAAATGGAAACTGACCGAAAATCAAAGTTCCTTAATGGATTGGTTTTGGTCTCCCTCATTCCTAGACCAAAACCTATTCAACCCGACCAAAACCGAACCGAACTGTCCAATTGACACCCCTACTACTTTCAGCGATCACTTATCAGAAAGACTTCACAGCAAGTCATTCTTTGATTCATCCAGTAACATAGGATTGGGATTTGTGATGCATGATATAGCACGATTCGTTTCAGCCGGAATATATAGGAGGAGAGAATATGATAATCCATCCCAAATTCTTGCAACAACTCGTCACTTATCCTACCTTATGGACAATTGTAATGCTGAGGCAATGCAATTTGAGCGTATGACAAGCATACACACCCTTGTAACTCTAGGTGGAATTGTGGGTGTCCCCAGGTACATTTTTCCTGACATGCAATTCCATTTCCTGCGTGTGCTGCATTTAAGAAATTGACTCAATCTTAAGTTGCCTGATTCAGTTAGCAAGTTGAAACATTGAAGGCTTTTAGATCTATCATTTTCTAATATTGAGATATTACCTAACTCAATTGGAAGTCTTTACAATTTACAAACCTTGGTCCTAGCTGGATGTTTGCAACTTAAAGAGTTGCCTGAAGATATGGGTAACCTCGTAAATCTTTGATATATTTTTCTCCCATGGGCTTCATATACAATATTAGTGGGAAACTTAACTAGCCTTCAAACGCTGATTACATTTGTTGTGGGGTCAAAAAATATTAGTGAGTTGGGGGACTTATCCCAACTCCGTGGGAATTTGGACATTTTCAATTTGAAAAATGTAGGCACCAATGGAACAAATGCCATGGTTGCCAATTTAAAGAACAAGAGACCTTATTGGGTTACGATTGTGTTGGAGTCATTATGAAAGTGAAGATAGTTTTCCTGATTTGGGGAGAGATGAAAAAGTAGAAGAGGATGTACTTGACCAACTACAACCTTCTGCTAATCTTGAAGAGCTATGGATTGTAAACTACGGTGGTACAAGATTCCCAAGCTGGATAGAGTGTCCTTCTTTCTCTAATTTAGACACTGTAGGTCTCATCAATTGTCGCAAATGCAGGTTCTTGCCTCATCTTAAGCTACTGCCCTTGCTCAAACAACTATTCATCTCCAGTTGCAATGCTATAAAAATGATGGGAAGTGAGTTGTATGGGGATGGCTCGTCATCAACTACTAAGCAATTTCGATCATTGGAGAAACTAATCATTGAAAATATGGAAGAGTTGGAGAAGTGGCCCAAAGTGATTGAAAGAAGAAGGTAGGGCAATTCCCTTGCCTCCGTCATCTGATTATAATTGGATGCCCAAAGTTAATGATGTTCTCTCACCGCTTTCCTAGCCTGGTGCAACTGGAGATAAAAGAATGTGAATACCTAAGAGAACTACCACAACTTCTTCCTTCAGTGAAATTGCTGGACATTGAGCAATGTCCAGAACTGGTGGTATTTCCTACACTTCCATCGATTGAGAAGTTGATTTTGGACGGATTTGATTAGATAGCATCATCATCATCATCATCATCATCATTTTCACTACCATTATCATTGGGAGTGGGTAACTTAACTAGGTTTCTGAAGTTCAGAGCATTAATGGTACTAGATGATGACAAACAATTCAACATTATCTATCAAGCCCCTCATGATCTGTCCAGCAATACTGAGCATTTATGGTGCCTTGACCTCTCTTCAACTTCCATGAAATTGTTAACGCAGTCATTGTATAGGATCCAGAGGCTAGAAATGTTGAAAGTCTGCGATAATCCGGAGCTTGTCAGCTTACCTGATGACATCCATAAGATCGAATGCTTACGCTTCTTGGATTTGAGTGGCACTGGCATCAGGGTCTTGCCCACTACATTTGGGGAATTGTCTGAGCTTTGTTACCTAGATCTCTCCTATACTCCAATTGAAATGTTACCAGAGTTGTCCGTGGTTACGCTGGAAGAACTAAGAACATTGAAGCTCTCTCACTGTACTTCTCTTTATGGGTCTTTTCATTACATGACTGGGTGGAAGAACCTTCAGTGCTTGGACCTGTCCTACACTGGTATTGAAATGTTACCAAAGTTTGTAGGTAACCTTGACAATCTACGAAGGTTGTCGATGGAAGGTTACTCTCATCTAGCTGGGTTACCATGTGACATTGTTACGTTGTCAAAGGGTGTCAAATTGTGGACTTCCATGCCGGCCAAATTAGGTAACTTAACCTACAAAGCTTATGCATGCTTTTGTTTTGATTAACTTATTTATTAATTCCTTTATTTTGGTAAATTAGAGCTGCATATTGGGCCCCATTAGGTAGTATGCAGGGCCTAGCATGTGGCAGTGTCTAGGGTGAATCCAGTGCCTTGGGCGTTGGTTTTGAGCTTCAGTTTGAAGAGCAGGCATAGCATGTGTGAGTTTGTATTTAGTGTGTTCTCTGCCTAGGGTGAACTTAGTGCCTTGGGCATTGGTTTGCAGCTTCTGTTTGAAGACTAGGCATAGCATGTGTGAGTTTGTATTTAGTGTGTTCTCCCTCATTCTCTCTGTCACTCTCTTTTATTTCTTTAATGTGTGTGAAAAAAATTCCGTTGGACAGATCACTGGGTATAAATTAAAAAAAAAAAAAAAAAAAAAAAAAAAAAACAATGATGCATAAGGGTGCAAGTTTAGCCCAAGTTATTCACCAAAAAAAAAAAATTAGACCAAGCCCAAGCCCAAGCCCATCAAAAGTCACCTAAGAAAATCAAGGTTTGTGTCAGACTTTTCAGACCATAGGCTATGCTTGGCAGCCAAGAGAAAAAAATAAAATAAAAGAAAAAAGTACATTTTTTGTACTTTTTTCATAGAGTTAAGAATTTTTCTTTGCATTTGGTATGTCTTTACTCAAGAGAAGATTCCTTATTTTAAATTCAAAATTTCTCTTGAGAATTGTGAAATTTTCTTTTGCTCCCCCAAAAATTTTCTTACCAAAAACACAAGAAAACATGAGAAAATATGAAAAGATAATAAAACAAAAAATGAATTATTACACAATGATTTCCTATGTATCTATCTCTCTCTCTTAAATTCCAAATTTTAAAAATTTTTTTTTTTCTTCTCTTGGTAACCAAACATACATACTCTTTTTATTTTCTCACAATTTCTTCTCTTTTTTTCTCTTTTCTTTTTTTTTTAGATTCTTTTTTCTTTTCTTTTCTTTTCTAGTTTTTTTTTTTTTTTCTTTTCTTTTCTTCTCTTGACTACCAAACATAGCCTTAGGCTGAATTTAGTTAAGATTTTCTGGCCGACAAAATGGGTCAGACTGGGTAGAGCGGATCAAGTTCCGGTAAGAGAACCATTTTTATACGGAATAGTTGATCCATCGAATAAAAAATTCCTGTGATGAATTTCATCTGTGTGGATCAACCCGTACAAGAATAATTTTCGTACCAGAATGTTCTGATCCACACTCCAGATTGGATCGCATTGACTTTCAATCAGCGTGTTTCTTTCTTGATTCTTTATTTTCTTCGATCCTTCTCATTTGTTCAGGGTTTCATGCACATCCGGATCTCGCCTCCTTCTCTTTCCCTCCATCGATGACCATAGCATCTGTCGATTGTGAACAGCAGCCCACAGGTACTTTATCTCCCCGAAATTCTGTGCTCAAATTCAGTGTGCAATATTCTGATGTCTAGTATACCACACGGACCACATGGGATGAGATAGTTGACTTATTATTGTCTGGATTCCATCAAAAGCAAGATGTGTTGATATATTCTTGATTTATTTGACGATGAATGCATTTCACATACATTTCCTGACTTTTCTTTGCTTGATGAAATCTATGTCTGGACCCTGGAGATTTTTTCTAGCCCAATACGCACCTAATCGAGACCGATCAGCCCGTAACTTGACTATTAATTCACAGTTAATAGTCCAATTTGTGTATTTATTGTAAATCTCCATCTCAAAGGATCGATCTAATAAACAGAGGTATATGTTCATGGGTATACGAGGAAAGGGATTGTCCTACTTAGAATCAATGTGAAACTAATAGACTAACATTTATTGCCCTAATTAGCATATTTATGATTTATTTATAGCCAATTAACCCGTTTATAAGAAAATTATAGCCCACTAAGATGAGCCTCATTATGTACCAATAACCTACTGACCAAATAGAAATTTGTTTATTTAAAAGACCACAACCTGATTACATCCTATGATACACAGTCCAGTCCACATCTCCCTTTACAAGAGTAAGGAGATCAGGAGAAAACTCCGTTGGAAGGAGACAATTTCAGCTGCACCCAAGGATTAAAGTATCGGTATCGGTCGCCGTATCGGTCGGCCAAAATTAAGATACGTATCAGAGGGTATCGTATCGTATCGGAGATACACTAAGATACGCTAAAGATACACACATAAATGGATAGGAAACATTTTTTTAAACACTTTTGCATAAAGAATTTGTTAAAAAAAACTATTGATAACATGTATTATGCATAAACACTAAATTGAGGGTATCGTACTAAGAATTCAAGGTCTGTAGTTGTCCCATAAATGTAAAATCTTTGTTCCCAACCTTGATTTCCACTTTAGTTAGAGAGAAATATGGCTGACAGCAACTTTGGAACAAAAACCTTCAAAAAATCGTTTTTTTTCTGAAAAATTACTCATATTGGCCATTATATGACCGTAGCCGATACGTATCGATACTCATCGATACGTACCGATATATATATATATATCGATACTCACAGATACGTGCTGATATATACCGATACGTACCGATCGATACATACCGATACTCACCGATACGTACCAATACATACCGAAACGTACATTTTACCTCAATTTTATATTTTTCATAGAGTCGTATCGAGGCATGTCGTATCGTATCGATGTGTATTAGTGGTGTATTGATGCATATCGATATGTATTATAGGATATATATCGATACGAAATGATTTAAAAAATTCAATGTATCGTATCGATGTGTATCGTATCGACCGACTAAATTTAAGATACGTATCGGAGGGTATCGTATCGGTATCGGAGATACTTAAAACCATGGTCCCACTTATACACCAAATTTGGTGCTAGGCATGGTTCCATGTGGTAATTTAAGTTGTTTGTAGTGCTAGGCCTTGAACAACGGTTATTGTGTTACCACCATCCCTGTTCTTGTCATTTTCTTCCACTTAGAAATATTTTGGTGCTTTAGTAATATTGTTTAGTTTCATGGTAAAATATTTTGGGATATAAAATATTAAAGTTTAATGAAGCATTAAAATATATAATTGGTTTTGATCTCCTGATTGGTTATGAAGTTAACTGACCTCGTGCTACTGTAGGGCCTGGGAGGGATAAATGTATGCAGTCTTACTCCTTACTTTGTAGGAGAAGTTGTTTCCAAGTTTCAAACCTTTGATCCTATATGTAATAGCTTTGTCCCAAAAAGTGGTATCGGGATTATAGAGTGGAGAAAGTGGAGAATCATGGTGGATGAGACCTAAGGCAAATCATTGGTTTTTAGGATTTATAGTAGCAGTACTGTTATAGCAAACACCAGCATATACGAAAAATAAACGTACACATATCCACACAATACACAGAGATTTAATAAGGTTCACACACCGATGTGGTGTGCTATGTCCTCGGGCGAAGAATAAGATATTTCACTATATAGAAGAGAGATTACACCTAAACAGTGGCAAGAAAACTCGCTCTGAAACCTTAGCTTAAAAAAAACCCCAATATACAACTACTTACTCAACAAGATGATAGTACATTATATACTCCTCCAAGTCATGGGTTGATCCATCGGCCCAAACCCTCTGCTTCCATCACAAATCTCAGAAAAAACTTTATTCGGATAGCCACCAAAATATGTTTGAGCGGGTCATTCATTAAAATGGATCAGGAATTCGAGACAAACTTAGCAGATACTAACAATGGTTTAGCAGGGTAAGGAGATGAAAATGGAAAAGGATACAAAGATGAAGAGTTCATAGAAAAGGCAGTGGCCATTGTGAAAGGAAATGTAATCAATAAAGCTGAATTAGAGTGAACCATAACTGCAAATAGTCATTTATAGTCATTTATAGTGATAAACAGATACATTACTTACATGTGATAATGTTGGAAAGGAAATCTAAAATATGTTACTATCTTCTAGACTATTATTGGAGTTTGGAACTGCTACACATAAGTTCACCTAGATGTACATGTGAAGATCCAACAGTTTTCTCATGGAAGCAAAAGGGACAGGTCTTAGATCCTCACATGTACATCCAAGTGAACATACACGCAGCAGATCCAAATGCCTATTAGTGGGAGAAAATGTGAAAGTTTTTTACATCATTGAAGGCTAATTGTAAGCATGTGTTAGGGTAGTTACTAAAATGTGGAAGTTTTATATGTAGTCAAAGGACAATTGTATGCATGTGCTAGGGCAATTATGAAAGAGTGGAAGTTATATATGGAGTTGAAGGACAACTGTACCACTGTGCTAGGGCAGTTAGGAAAGTTTTAGGTTGTGTCTTGATGGTCAAGAATGTGCAACTAGTACCAAAAGAGCATAAAAAGCTCTATTTTTTTTCTTTTGGAGAAAAATAATCTTCTTTGGTAGTGTGGTGCTTGTGCCCAGGCACAAAGAAAGGCAAAATGATACCGAACTAAAATCGGCTATGCTGCCAAAAGAAAGGAAAAGCAATATACAAACACAAGTGAGCGACCCCCTAAGACACTCAGTGGCAAGCCTCAAGACAACCCCAAAACTGCGAAGGAGCAAAAAGGAGGGAAAAAGTCCCAAGTTAAACAAAACCAAGGGATGCTCCATGAAGTACAGAAACACTAATAGCACTGATAGTAAAGTACTAACTAGAAGACAATATGGGTTGAATATAGCATTTGACCATAAAGTATTGATTCCGAGAGGTTTTTCTTCTTGACACACCCCAAATCCATTAGGGGCTAGGGCTATGTGACTCAGAAGAATGTCCTAGGCTATGGTAGAATAGCTAAGATGTCCTGCCAAGAATGACCCTAATCTGTTTAGGCAAGAGAAGGAATAAAAATACTTAAATTATGATCATTGTTGTGAACGAATCAAAATAAACCCCAACTAAGCTATGAGATAGTGGTAAGAAAGGGGTTGAACCCACAGAGAACTAGAAGTCTAAATCTACTAAGATTGAGGTGAATGCTATTTTAAAAAATCAAATTTTGTAAAATTTATAATTGAAATTAAAACTAAGTAAGCCAAGTAACAAGAACAATAATTAATGTGAAGAAGTTATCCTTAGGTCTCGAATCCGTTTTGGTATTATTACCAACCTCTGGTTCACATTTCAGTTCACTGAAACTACAAGTTCTAATGCAACCACAAAAACACAATCTCTGACTGCCATAAGCATGACCTATCCTCTGTCCCTGAAACAGTGCCTCTTCTCAGTTTCCTGGAAGATTACTCACTGTTACAAGGAAGCAAACCCTGTCGCTGATTACCTCGCTAAATCTGCTGCCAAAACAGAAAGCTCGGGAGCTATAGAGGAATTTCCTTCCCATATTATAGAGGAAATCAGAAATGATATGTATTCCAAGTCAAGGTTTAGATTTTGCAAATAGCTATGGAGGACCCTGCTGATGGCAATGCCAAAGGTGGGGTCCTTCCTTAGCTAAGGATTCTTTTTGATGTACATTATTTTTTTTTTTTTACTCTCTTTTAATACAATCCTCACTTCTAGCAGAAAAAAAAAAAAGCATAACCTATCCTATCAAGCACTATCATCTATCACTTTCACTTAACACACTTAGTTTGATTGGTTAAATGCCGTCATTAATGCATGCCAAAAATCAATATAAAATATCATTGCTTGAATAGAATAATTGAATCATAGAGACAAATATTCTAAACTAATTTAACCATTAAAAATCATTTAGAATGGGAAGGGATCTTTAACATAAAACAATCAAGTATGAATTCCAACTAGAAATTAAATAACAATAACTCAAAATTTCATCTAAACCTAATGATAGAAATGGGACTTAGCCGCTCATGATACTAATGAATGAAGGGCAGCAATGATGATGGTGGTGATGAACCCTTGGCACAATAGCAATCCTCTCTGTGTAATGTTGTCCAAGTGAATCAGTCTACAAGAAGGTGCAATCCAAGAAGAAAGGAGAACTATAAGAACCCAGAAAGAAAAACTAGCAAGCGGTAATGTATGTGAGGGGTGCGATATGGCAGCCTAAGTCCTAGAGAATGGGTATGTAGCGTCTCCCTAAAGAGAAGGATGGAGAGGGATTTATGGGAGAGAGAGGGAGAGGGAGAGAGAGAGAGAGAGGTGCGTGTGAGATGGGAGTTGGTATTGGATTAGGAAAGAAAAAGGAGAGAGAAACGTGGGTAATGGAGGGTGGTAGTGGATAGGGGAACTAGGAGAGAGAGAAAACTAGCTTAGGACAAAGGGGAGAGAGAGAGAGAAACGTGGGAAGCTAGTGAGAACCGTGGGTACGGTGAGATGGGAGAGAAAAGAGAAATTGTAAGAGAGAGATAGGAGAGAGATCGGCCAGATGAGGACACAAGAGAGAGATGGATCATAGGAGATTAGGGAGAGAGAATGTGTGTGTGATGTTGGAGAGAGTAAACATGAGAGAAAGTAGGAGAGGGAGAATAGAAGAGGAGAAAGGGAGAACCGTGGGGTTTGTCTCTCCTCCTCAATTTCCCTTTTTTTATTTTTTTTATTCCCTTCTTCTCCTGGAAATCTCAAATCTGCCCTTGATCCTTTGCCCATGCTTTTAGACTGAACCATCTCCATCCATTTAGCATCAAACCTGTGCACATCTCTTAAAAAACCTGCGATAAAAAATATCCAAATATGGGGTCAAATTAATCATGAAAACCTAATTAAAATTAACAATTGGATATTAATTTCATGAATAATTATGAACCAATCAAATTAACATAAAGTAAATCAACCAATTAAAAAGGCAACAAACTGAATGGGTGATAGCCTTAGGTGAGATGGCGATGATGCATTCCTTATCTCCTTCCTAGTTATCATCCTTTTGTGGCAAGCCTAGTTATCATCCTTACCAATACAATTTCCCTTCCTGCGATTTATCAAAGTTAGAATAGACATAAATATCTTCCTTCTAATTGCTCATAGAGTTTCCACAAATATAAGGTTTCCAGAAATTAATCCTTGTAAGTGATCTGGCCTTCCTTCTCCAAGGATGACCTATCATCTACTAAGGACCGTGGAGGTGTGAAAGAGGGGCTGGATTGCTTAGGTGGACCAAGTCCCGGGGCCTTGTTGGTGCAATTCGTAATCCTAACCGATCTCCTAAGGTCTTTTGGATTTGTACCCTTGGTCTTTATTGCTTCTTCACACAGCTCCAAGGGTGTTCACCACTTCACTCTAGACTTTTACTACCAGAGGCAAAGAAGGTTAGAAGAGTAATCCATCCAGCTGGCTTTGATAACAAAACTATCAATTGTCTATACTCCAAGATTTTAGGCCAAAATTAAGAGGCACGTAGGGGACAACAGATCATCCAAATAGAATCCTCTCAAGGTATTTAGAGTACATCCAATCAAACCCTAAATTCTTACTCTTAAATGTCAATTTTCAAATGAACATTAAAATCCCCCTGCAAGTTCCACAAAAAGGTCACCATCATGAATTTTTCTCATTGGGCGAGGATTGGATGAGCCCAAAAAATACTAGTCTGACAGATGTGAGAACTCTGTGTGACTGACTTAGTCAACACCAGCCTACCAGCGTAGGAGAGGAATCTAACATTCCAAGGTTGAATCTCTTTCCTAAGATTAATTAAGTAGAATAGGCATATACTCGTGGGCAATAAGATTGGACATAATTAAGAGAGGCCAAGATTTACATGAATTGGATTTTGTGCTCTAGATAGTCTCATTCCCTACATTTCCACATTATCTTGGCAACCAAACATAGCCATAGAGCTTTTATCTTGAGAATTATTGGGTAGAGTGGGAATGGAATTGACCCAATTTTCTTATGACCTTTTAAAGGGTTACAAAGCCTCCAGCAATTGACTCCATTTGAATATTGGATTTTTATATGAATTTGAATATTTAAAGTTAAAAGTTACCCTTTTTCAAAATTACAACGTAATTTTTTCCCTACATAGGAGCAAGTGCTCAATCAGAACTTCTATTAAACCTGTTAGTGCACGATTCTACCTTAATGCGAATCGGCACAACACAGATTAGAAACTGGTTCAAAGGGAGCTCTGGGAGGAAAGCTCCAATGCCTAAGTCAGACCTTAACTCAGAATGGAAACCTTAACAAAGTGCTTGATCTGATTAATTAGAGTCATACCTTCCTTATCTGTTATGGATCCTTTATATAATAGTTCCCTTGTCCTTCTGATTGGTTGGGAGGTCCTCTTTATGGTCAATGCGGGCTCTTCACCCATTGGTGGATCTACTTCAACTTGCCACTGAGCTGGCTAATTTTATAATGGTTAACTCCACCATGGTTCAACTTAAGCAAATGCTTGTTAAATAACCGTCTAACCCTCATCTAGTTAGGTTAAGAAGTGCAGTTAAGATCAAGGGCAGTTATGTCGACGTCGGTGCGCTTATGCTAACATGGACCTTTTCCTTATATGAGGCGAAATGTGGGTGTGCCGAGCATAGCGAACGCTAGTTCATGTTGAAGTCAAGTCTCATACTACAGATCACCATGATCGAACCCATCCATGCTTACCATCGAGCTCGGTCCAATATTAGTAGACCAATCAATGACTCTACTACGATCATGGTATATCAAAGTTAGTAAGAGAAATCAAAATTAAATCAAAACCAGTGGACCTTAATTTCTTCATATTTTGGTTTCATTCATTCTTACACCCAAATCAATAAACCAAATTAAAAGAAACCAATCGAAACCGACCAATTCGCACCCCTAATATTTGCTCATGCACTGATACGATCAATGAATCAAACTGAGAAATCTCATAAGATATCAAATCTCATGAAAGAGAGTGATACAAAAACAAAGTAAAGACCAAAAGGCAAATATTTCTTATTTAGTTGCGTTGTGTTAGTTGATCAACCCATCCCAATCTTTCGTAGTAAATACAAACAGAATGGATAATAGACAATTGCTTTGTATTAAAATCAAACCCAAAATTGTAAAACTGTTGAGCCATGGCACCAATAGTGCTTCTCTTAATGGAACCACCAGTAGAAGCGAAAGCTAAGCAAAATCTTCCCTTTCCATCATCTATGAAAATACTCCATCTCTCTAAAACCAGCTCTGTTTTTCCTTGAAAACGAATTGTCACTGTAGGAAATCCATTCAAGTCTCTGCCAATATTTCCATTGTAGCATAACATCCCTGGTCTTGGAGGTGGTATTGGTTTAACCTTGAAGCTTTTGATTTTCATCTGCTAGCTTTTTATATACTTCTGGTGGTACAAATGTGTATACTGCACCACTATCTAAGATCAAATTCCCAGGAGGACCAAATACCCCCGGAGAAAGAGGAAGACTTTGAGATCCAACTTTAATTTCAACAGGATTGACATGATACAAATTATCAAATGCGAAGGGAGTCATGAAACCAGCAATATGTGCATCTCCACCTATGATCACATTACCTTTGGAAGATGGATCACTTGCATTGCCCAAACAATAAGAAAATTTTTGGTGTGTATTTCCACCTAACTGAGAGACCAATGACATTTCAGTTGCAGAAAGGCCTAATACTCCACTCAATTTACCTTGAGCTGAAACATGGTTGTTAATACCACAACCAAAGGCCACATTCTTAGGTACCACAGTTCCATCAGGGTTCCTGAACAATAGGGCATCAGTGGCAATAATGTCATAGCTATAACTCCCATCAACATACTTATTATGGTATCGACACACATTATTGCTATCACAATCCATGTGGGGATCTAACTCACAATCTAAGGAGCCGCAAGTTACGTTGGCATAGGTTTTTGACTTGGTGCAATCATAGATTGGTCCAGTCTGTGGCTGGCAATGGTTGCAAGGATTGCACTGGATCCATAGAAGATGGCTACCGGTATCTATGACGGCCAAGACATCAACCGCTGGTGCGCCAATGGAGAGTTTTGCAACGTAGAAATAGTTATCAACATTAACATCAATTCGGTACTTACCACTTGTTCCTTTGGAAGATATATATGCATAGCGTGCAATAGAGCTTTCATATAATCTCTCAGCTTTGTCCCAAAAAGTGGAATCGGAATTATAAAGTGGAGAAAGAGGAGAATCACGGTGGATGAGATCAAAGGCAAATCGCGGATGTATAGAATTTGCAGCTGCGGTGTTAATGGATGATAAGCAGGTTAAAAAGAAGAAGATGAAGGGAGGGTCCATAGAGTGAAAATGAAGTCGCCATTGTCTAACCAAAGAAGAAAGCTGAATGAGATTAGAAGATGACTGCAAAGATTCATAAATATATAGATGTATACTACTACAAAGTGAAGTTAGGAACAGCTTGCAATAGCTGAATGAGAGTAGAAGATGACTGCAAAGATTCATAAATATATAGATGTATACTACTACAAAGTGAAGTTAGGAACAGCTAGCAACAATCTTGAAAATAATTTTACATTAAAATTTTCACGATTTTAAAAGATTTTCTACCAAAAAAAAAATATCTTGAAAGATTCTAAAAATAGATGCATTAATCACCTGTCATATGTAGTTGTAGAGAGGGAAACTAAGAAAGATTGGACAAGCTAGGCCAGTTGTTGTTAGTAAGACTTCCCATAGTTGGCAATGGGACTTTCCTTCTAACTCACAAGATGTTGTGTCGAACTCCCTTGGATACTTTTTCCAAACCCAAAATAGGAAAGTGATCAAAACACAAGCTCTCTATGGCATCGGCTGGTACGGAATTCCAAGCTATTGACCCTAAGCCTTATAGAATGCTGAGTCATCCCCCACTTGGGTCATGGGTAGGGGTGTCAATCAGTTGGTTAATTTGACTGGTTTTGGTCCGAAGTGAGTTGGTTTCGTGTGGATATGGTGAAATTGAAACCAAACAAATAAAAAAATATCAGTTTTAGTTTGTTTCTGGTTTTAATTCAGTCTAATTTTGGTAGTATTTAGAGCTCACGAAAAAGACCTCCATATGGTCTTTATTGACCTAGAGAAAGCGTATGACAGAGTACCTAGAGATCTCATTTGGCATGTCTTAGGGAAGATAAGGAGTTCATTAAATTATGTGAATGTAATTAAGGACATGTATGAGGGAGTGGTGACGAGTGTCAAACCAACAAAAGGCCAAAGTAACAAGTTCCCAATTACAAATAGGTTACACCAAGGATCAGCTTTGAGCCATTATCTGTTTGCTCTAATTATGGATGATCAAACCAGGCACGTACATCCAAGACCAGATCCTGTGGTATATGTTATTCGCTGATGATATTGTTTTGATTGATGAGACAGTGGAAGGGATTAATATTAAACTGGAGCTATGGAGATCTAACTTAGAATCAAGAGGTTTTAGGATAAGCAGATCAAAGGCAGAGTATATGATGTGTCCATTTAGTCAGACTATGAGAGGTGAGGAAGTGGCAAAACTTGAGGAACAAGAACTACCACAAAGTAACTGTTTTAAATATCTAGGGTCAATCATTAGAAAAGAGGGTAATATAGAGAATGATGTCTCCCACAGAATTAAAGTGGGATGAATGAAGTGGAGAAGCGCGACGGGAGTGCTCTGTGACAAACGCATTCCTGTTAAACTCAAGGGCAAATTCTATAGGACAATAATATGACCCGCTATGATATATGGGGTAGAGTGTTGGGCAGTAAAGAAGAGTAATTTGAATAAATTGGGTGTAGCAGAGATGAGAATGTTGAGAGGGATGTGCAGCAAGACCAGGAGAGACAGAGTAAGGAATGATTGTATTAGAAAAGAGTTCGAGGTTGCACCAATCCAGGACAAGCACCACGAGAGCCGATTGAGGTGGTATGGCCATGTTCAACGGAGACCCATGGATGTCCTAGTATGAAAAAGTGACCAATTTCAATTACATGGAGCTAGAAGGAGAGGTATATCTAAAATGACTATTGACGAAGTGGTAAGAAAAGATATGCAGCTGGTGGGGCTCGATTCTAATTTGACTGCGGATAGAGGTAAATGGATGACAAGGACCCATGTAGCCGACTCCTTGTAGGGGATGTTCCAAGGGTACTGCTTTGATTGCTACTTTGACTTCTTCTTTTACCTCCTTTCACCTCTTTTTAAAACTTCTATTCTTATACTTACTATTATCTTAGACCATATCAGATCCATGTAGCTGACCCCATCAAGTTGGGATAAGATTATGGTTGTTGTTGTATTTTGGTTCGACTTTGCTTTCTTGTATCAATTTGTAATCAGGTTGGTTTCAGCTTTGGTCCAATTTGTGTTTCATTTACCATGGAAATTTTATATAAAATTATGCAAAAACCCTTATTTTTTATGAGTTTTGGCTTGTTTTTGGTTTTTTACTTGGTTATGGTTTTGTTCAGTTTCTTCAGCGATTAAAACTGGTTTTGGAGTCATAATATCTCAAACCGAAAACAGCTCAAGAAGACTTTATTAGTTCAATTTGATCCAAGTTATTTTCGATTTGATCTGACTGATTTTACCAGTTCAGGCTAGGTTTTACACCCCTAGTTATGGGAAGGAGGAAGAGAACCTTGGACAAGCTGGCCTTGGATTTGATCTGCCGGTGTGGACCAAGTTGAACTTGGTTTAGGCCGTGCATGTGGACTGTCAAGCTAGGCAAGATTGATGTGGGGGCTGCTGGTTGATCGGCTGCCTTGAGAAGGTTGAATCTCTGAGAACAATGAGATGAAAGGCAAGTTGCATCACGAAATAATACCACTACTATATTAATGAAGTATACACTATATAGAGACAATTATATACTACAGCTGTTATATATATATAAATAATCAGCAGTGGTTTATTGATAAGACCTAACACAGTGCATGTGTGCAAGCTTCACAAATCTTTATATGGTTTCTAACAAGCACAAGTGCTTGTTACAAAATCTGAGCTCCTTTCTTCTTAGAAATGGCTTCTCTCACTCTCACTAAGACAGTTCCCTTTTCATTTACAACCAAACTGATGAACGAATCTGCAACTTCCTTGTGTAGCTGCCAAACGGCTTCTCCTCTATCTGTAGTTAACTATTTGTTATGGTCTCCACCTCACGAAATCTACCACTGTGTCCTTGCATGCCTATTTGGATGCTGATTGGGCAAGTAATCAAGATGATTGAACTTTTTTTTTTTTTGTGGGCCCTCGCAAACATTGAAACATTGCACGCTCTTCGAGAGAAGTTGAATATCTTCAGTAGCCAGTAGCCACCACTGTCACTGAACTTGCATGGATTCAATCTCTTCTCTCTGAATTGGGCATTTCCCTTTGCAAGCCTCCGTTGTGATAATATCAGTGGAACATATAGTGTCAATCCTTCTATAGTAACAGGTATGATTTTGACACTTCCCCTTTTATCATTAATCGTAGGATGAGAGCTTGGTGCTTCCATACCCTAATGCATTGGTTTATTATATTTCATAATTTTGTTCTTCTTCTTGTTGTTTGTCATTCCCTCACCCATCCCCCGACCACCCCCCCCCCCCCTCCTTTAGTCTTTGTAAAAACACGGTTCATTTTATGATATTTGAATTACCAGGCTACCACAAGATTGTCCTATAGCAACTAAGTTTGGAATGTTTAGAATGTTATACACTCATCGTTCTCTTTGGATATGTTTAGTATTATTATTATTGTGTTAAAAAAGATATATTGAAGATCCATTGATATATGAACAAATAAGAGACAGATAGAGGGAGAGACATATATATAGGCCACGGCCATTTACGGAGGCCAAGAGTCACCTTTGAAGCTTTCCTTTTCAAATGAGGCAATTAATAAGGTAATTTTGCTACTCCTATTTGTTTCTTTCAGGTGCATTGATTTTAATTAAAAGTTCCAAACTCCCAGCTATGAGAGGTGGTGTGAAAGATGACATTCGAATGACCTATAGTAGATTATGTTTCTTGGGCAATGTGAACAACAATAACAATGGAATGAATAACAATGGAATGTTGTCTCTTAATGAAACCTAGTGGTGCACAGTCGAATGAAGTATTATGTACGGTCCTATTGAAAATATAATGAAAGACATGTAGAAACGTAACCCTAAAACAATGCAGAAGATAATGGAAAAACAAAACAAACAATGCACACAGACAGCGGGACCGCCGTCCTGCCTGTCTAGGTGCTGCACCAGTACTCCCTGGATTAAACTGCGACGGAATACAAGACACCATACACCAACAAGACAATGAATTTTTTGAATGTTTAGTACACTTTTTTAATTTAAATAAAAGTATTCAATTCTAATGTTATATGGATGTGTATTTTTGGTGAAAGGACAATGTGTGAAAGCAATTACAGGTGAAAAAAAAAATGAAAATTTAAAACAAATTTTGTTTAAAAAAAAAAAAAAAAGATTTGGTGACGGAATTACGAAATCTATCGCCTAAGATATTCTTATTATTATTGATGGAAAAATATATCATTGCCTAAGATAAATGTAATAACGATGAGTAATAGAATGCTGCCTAATGACAGATTTTAAGACTCGTGTAAGAAAAAATTTTAACAATGGACATTTTGGTAATGTTGCCTAAGATAAATTGCTAGACAGAGGCATTTTTTCTGTCGCTAACATGCACAAAGGCCATTTTAGAGACAGATATATGTTCATCGAGGATGCTTTTTGCGATGAAAAAATGGGTTTTAACGACTGTTTTTGTCCATTACCAAGTTGAGATTTGTTGTAGTGTTTGGTTTGAGACCGTGTTGCTTAAGGGTTACTTGAAGTATCTCATGTTGGCACTCAGTATCAAATTGTTGATGTGCTCACAAAATTTGTATCTCGGCCTCGGTTTACTCTTCTCATAATCAAGCTTGGAGTCTCCAATGGCTTGTGAGGGAGCAAGTGTGCCCATTAATAGATTGCAATCCGCTAGTGATTCATGCAACCTTATTGAATCTAGAATGGATACGCAAGCCACCTCATAAACCCTTGAATCAAGGGAATCTTCCTTTACTTAAGAAAGTCAGTCAATTAGGAATCATTCTTTACTGTATTATCCCTTTTAGTTATCCTTTGTATTTATTCTCTTTTCTTCTATACACAAGACCAGGTACGTGTATGTTTACCAGGGTTGTGAAAACCTAGCCCAAATTAATAAAACCGATCAGAATCAATATGAGTTTATTGGATCATGTTTCAAATGAGGTTATGTGAGATCGAAACCAAACTGAACCACATCAAAACCGATAAGACACAGAATGATGAAATGTTAAAAACCGGACGTAAATGGATTTAACCCAAGAAGAAACTGATAACAATCCAAAAATTAATAAATAAATAAAACTATATTTTTCATACTTTTGAATATATTTATATGGTATACTGATACCAAACCGACAGTAAACCGATAAGAGAAATCGATAAGAAACAGAAACAAATGCACCCTTATTGGTTCATGTTTTGATTCACTCATTCTCACACCAAAACCCGTGAAACTAAAACAAAACCAGTCGAAACTATTACACATATGTTAGTATCCGATCTTTCTTAGTAAATGCAAACAGAATGGATAATAGACAATTCTATCATATCAAAATCAAACCCAAAATTGTAAAACTGTTGAGCCATGCCACCAATCTGGCTTTCAGAATTGCGACCAACAGCAGGGGCGAAAGCTAAGCAAAATGAATCCTCTCCTCTGGGGATGAAATTACTCCATCTCTCTAAAACAAACTCTGCCTGTCCTCGAAATCGAATAGTCATAGTAGGAAATCCAATCAAATCTCTGCCAATATTTCCATTGTAGCATGACAATCCTGGTATTGGAGGTGGAATTGGTTGGACCTTGAAGCTTTTGAGTGTCTGAGATATAGCATCTGCTATCTTATCAAGTACTACTTGTGGTAAAAATGTGTATGCAGTGCCACTGTTTAACATCACATTTGCAGGTGCACCAAATGCCCATGGAGGAAGATCAAGACTTTGTGATCCCACTTGAATCTCAACAGGATAGACTTGATAACTCTTATAAAATGTGAAGTGAGTAGTGAAGCCAGCAATATGTGTATACTCACCAATGATCACATTACCTTTAGAAGATGGATCACTTGAGTTTCCCAAACAATAAGAAAATTTTCTTCCACCTAACTGAGAGATCACCGATACTTTGGTTGCTGCAAGACCTAATATTCCACCCAATAGGCCATGGGCTGAAACCTGGTTGTGAATACCACAACCAAAGACCACATTCTTCGGTACCACACTTCCATCAGGGTTACTGAAAAATAGGGCATCCTTGGCAACAATGCCATTGCTAAAACTCCCATCACCATAGTTAATTCGGTAACTAGACACCTTATAATCGCTATCACATTTCATGTTTGGATCTAATTTGCAATCCAAAGAGTCACATGTTACGTTGGAATAGGTATTTGATTTGGTGCGACTATAGATTGGTCTAGTCTGTCACTGGCAATTACTGCAAGGCTCGCATTGGACACAGAAAAGATCACTACCGGTATCAACAACCACGAAGACATCAGCCACTGGTGCACCAAATCTGATTTTTGCATAGTATAAGAACTTTTCAACCCTTTCGAAGTTATATATGCATAGTGTGCAATTGAGCTTTCATATAGTCTCCCAGCGTTGTCCCAAAAAGTGGATCGGGATTATAAAAAGGAGACAGAGGAGAATCATGGTGGGTGAGATCTAGGGCGAATCGGAGGTTTTTAGGATTTGTAGCAGAGGTGTTGAAGGATAAACTGTAGGGGTGTCAATTTCAGGCCCGCACTGGTAGGCCCGTAGCAATGGTGTTGAAGGATAAACTGTAGGGGTGTCAATTTCAGGCCCGCACTGATAGGCCTGTACCGAGCCCGACTCGATTTAAATTAACTAGATTAATAACACGTTTATAAATAGATAGTACATGGTGCAACGACCATTCAATTTTCACTAAAAGTAGTGAAGAGCACTAAACACCCCCGTGTGAGTGACCCAAGGTGTACCTATTAAGAGTGGAACTCAGGACGTCCAAGTTTATGGCTTGTACCAAGTTTGTTGCTCACCAACTGCACTACCCCCTTGGGTTCTTTTGAACAGTCATCTATTTTCAAGTATAGTTTAATTGATTTGAAATTGTCAAACTTGGGTTGTATACGCATAGTTTAATTGATTTGAGTTCCATGGGTTAAAGACCGAGTACCTTAGAACTTAGCTGCTTTACCCATCTTTGGCTTAAGCCATTTTAACAATGAGAACTTTCTTTGCTATACCCATCTTTGCCTCATTTTATTGGTATTTCTCTTCAAGCATATTTAAGAGACCAATTTTAAAGAGGACCGTTTAAAGTTAAATAAATCTATAGCCTGGTTAAGGCCCAATTAAGTAAGGATGTGAATTTGAAATTAAAACCGTTTACCAAAACTGAACTGAGCTATATACACCGAAACCACAAAACCGTTTAGTAAATGGTTTGGTTCTGGTTTCAAGTTTAAGACCGATTAGTTAAATGGGTCGGTTCTGTTTTAACTCTTTAACCCGTCGGTTTCAAATCAAATTGACACTGTGAAAATCAAATCGTTTACACAGTCAAAACCAACCCGTTTAACACATATAGTGATTAAATAGAATAAGGGGTTAAGGGCATTAAGGTGGGAGCAGAATTGATATATACATCATTGCCTCATACTTTTTAACTTTAGAACACTAACGATAAGTTGGGTTCATTAGTAGCTTTGTTTGTATTTCTTTCTCCATTTAATATTTTCTTTTGCTTAGTTGTTTGGTTGTTTTAACAAAATAGGATGGGTTTAATTTAGGGAAGAATTAAGGACCATAGAGGCTGCCCAACAACCTATTCAATAATTTACTCATATTATGTAGTTATGTAGTTAAATCCTTGCTTGCTCAATGCCTTAATTAATTTGATACAAGATTGAAGCGTTTATCAATAAAAGCCAATTTTAGTGAGCGTGCGAATAAACTAGCAAACCGATTGATAACCGTATGGATTAAACTGCAATCAAAATCGTTTAAACAGTGAAACCGACACCGTTTAAAAACCGTGAAACTGAAACAATTTATTAAACCATTTAGGTTTCAAAAAGTGCAACCGTTTAGTAAACGGTTCAATTTTGGTTTCAGCCAAAACTGAAATTTTAGCCTTGAGTTAGGATCGGGTTGGGCCAGGTGGCCTTGGGCTAAGCCTGGCCCGAGCCTGACTTTGACCTCAATTTTTCATATAAAGTATAAACCCTGATTTTAGACAGCAAAGAAAACATCATTACATATAGCAAAAACAAATGAGGTTTCAGGAAAAATATCTTTATAAACTAAATATGTGGAAGAGGAGAAGGAGTTATGGTTTTTGTTTTGCATCATCAAATATGGAGGGATCTTGCAAAAATGGAGAGAAATAATATCATTTCATTTTTCTTGGTCTTCTTCTCCTTAACCCGTCCCAGTCCTTGCATCTCCTTTCCCTTTATCAGTTAGGGCCAATTAGGGTCAGCCAAGCCAGGCTCTGAGGGTGGGTCATGGTTGGATTTTTTTGGCCTTGAGCCCTTGGCCTAGCGAAGGGGACTAAAACCTGGCCCAACCCAACCTATTATAGCCTAATATAGACTATAGAGTACTCATGTGTCAAATTTCAATGTTTAGTTCAATCAAATACCTATACTATTATAACCACAAGGTGATAGCTTAATTGGCTAGGACCAATACCTCACAACTAAGAGGTTATAAGTTCCACTCTCCTTGGGCCCGATTTATCTAATAGAAACACAAATAAAATTACAATACGAAATTAGAAATTTACAAATCATCCAATAGGATTGCACATTTAATATTGATAGGGTCTTGATCTCTCAATTCGAATATTCAGGATTTGAATTGATGTCCTCTATTCATGTTTCATTGATTCCTCCAAAAAATTTCATTTCATTTTGAATTTGGTTATTCGCAATTAATCAGTAATTAATGACCTTTTTTCCTTTAGTATGGGGTAAAAGTATAACCTATAGATCCAGCATGGGACATGTAAGAATTTTATCTTTTCCGTCTAGGGGGAATAACTCTCATCATATTGCAGCGAAGACGCTGGGCATATTAGTGGGTCTATTCCATCTGATTGTCCTACTGCCCCAACCTCTATACAAAGGATTATGTATAGGCAATGGGGAATTGCTTATCATCTCAATGGAGGTGATCGGATTTGCGGCAATGAAAACCATAAATTTAATACAGAATAGAGGTATATGATGGATATTTCGCCTTTAGAATTTTTATGAAAGCATTTATTTGCTTCTCTTCCATTGAAGTTTCATTTTCCTAGAAGGTATCTTACCTTTAGAAAAATTATTCTTCTAATGATCGATTCAACCACTGATAAAAAAGTATATACCTTGGTTAGAAATAAAAGATCGGTTTTAACATGAAATGGATATATCCATATATCTCTGAGTCTTATTTTTGAGATGATAAAATATAGTATAACCAACCTATACCAAGAATTGATACTTATTTTATTTTTCCGGGCATCTTAAAAGTGGTGTCCTTACTCTTTAAGGCTACCCTTGGACTCTTCCAAGACTTGTCTGGGCAACAAGTCAATTTTGAGAAAATAGGGTTTATTTAGTGAGGGAACGGCGCCAGCGGAACGCAAATCTTATGTGTATCGTGTGTGGAGTCTCTGATATTCAGCCTAACCCTCTTTACTTGGGTTTTCCGATCTGTCTTGCTAAAGTCTCCTTTTCGATATATTCTGTTTGTTGTTGCATGGAGCTTTGGCTCATATTTGTTTTTCTGAGTTGTAGATAGGTTTTCTTAATTGGCCCTTGTGGTTTTTTTTTTTTTTTTTTTTTTTTTTTGGAAATAAATTAAGAAACAAAAACAAAAAGGAAATACAACTAAAACATAAATCTGACTGAAAGCAAAAGTCGTCACCTATGGCATTGCTATCAGTAAAGACTCAAGCTACATACTAACGAAATCTATAATGAGATCCAGTCACTTCATCCATTGTCATCTTCTCTGTAATATGGTTGGAGAAGCAGACATTGTATGTTGATGCATGTTTTTGATTTTGCCACCTTCTTCGCAAGATAATCAAAAATAGAATTTGCTTCCCTAAATTTGTGAGAAATCTTCTAGTTTATAAACTACATATATGAACTGATATGCATCCTTCTCTGAAGAGCAAACCATGGGATATTTTGCTTTTGCGCTAATGTCACAACTGCTGCTGAATCAGATTCTATCCAAAAGAATGGGATACCCATCTCTTTAACTCTCATTAGCCCTTGCATAAGACCTTCAAACTCAGCTTCATATATTCCTTTTTTGTTCTTTGTCAATAAATCTTTTGATTTTACGTAAAAAAAAAAAAAAAGGCAAGGGAGGGGTGAGGGTGAAGATGTGTTGAGAAGTTTGTTATCAGAGTAGCATGTAGTAAGAGTCTATGCGCAGTTAGTCATCTGGTAATGTGTATGACTTCATACCGAACCATAATTGTAATTAAGTGAACCGAATAAAAAAAAAAAAAAAAAATCACAACCAATGTTAGTTATTACTTTGGAATATTTATTATCTAAGAAGTCTAAAGACTTTTGTCTTGGAAATCTCAGGGACTGAATAATGGGCTGAGGATAGTCTACCAATGACATTGTAATACACTTTGCAAACAATCTGGGAGGGAACAATCATCCTATTTATTGGTTTCCATATTAAAGCTCTCCTATGCTGGGGCTGACAGGATGATCATAAATTCATAATATTCCTTCAATTCTATGAAACATTTTGTCTGAATTGCTCTTTTTGTTTCCAAATCATCTTAGGTCCAATTAATTCAATAGTTAAACAAGAGGTAGCAACCAATTGTACATGGGGCCAACGTTTAAGTCATTATAAGGGTAAAATTTTGAAGTCATTATAAGAGTAGTTAATCCTTGAAATTTGATTGAGATTTTTTTGGGTTTCAAACCATGGTGTTGATTCCCTCTTCCTCCCTCTCTGAAATTTTCTAATCTCTTCTCTTCCTTTCTCCTACTTACTATTTATTTCTTCCTCTTCATCTTTATTAGTTTCTGGTTTCTTTTTCCTTACCTTGTTTTGGGCGACACTTGCAGTCAAGAAAGAAGGTTCGATCTCATTCGATAGGGTTTCGTTCGTCTTGAGGTTGTGGCCGAAGGTGAAGCTACTCCATATCCTTGGCCATTGCTCTCCATAGCACCCAATGATCACAAGAGATGAACTCAGTTGCTGACCATACGTGCAACTATCGCTGGTTCCAAGTTTAAGAACTCTATATTCCAAGTATTGCTTGCATCTAATGTAGATTAGGATAGGTGAACTAACCAAGTCTCAACTACAAGAACTTTTAATCAAAGAACAACCAATAATAACCAAGGTAGGACAGCAATACAGCAGATCAGAGTTAAGGGAAAAAACAGATCTTTGTAAATCAGAATTTCCAAAACCAGAAATTGGAATTTATGAAATCAGAATATAACCCAGATTAAAGGACTAAATCAGATATAGGAATAGGGTCATAACAGATCATAAATTGTGAACAAACATCCATAGAAATCAGAAACAACCAGACGTATATATCAATCTCAAAAAACAAAACAGATTAGTTCAAAATATCCAATACGGCAGAACTGTGGGTGATTTGTGTAACAAACCAACCAGTGGTCTGATGGGGCCCAAACTGAGATCGAACCACCATCAGATGGGGCCTAACACTCAACCAAAATATGGTGATAATCAGGTGGTTGAAAGCCCTTGAATCAGAGATGGATTTGGGAACAAGAAAGAGAGTTTCAGAACTGGAAAATAGAGAGTACTATAGATCAGTAGTGTGGTTTACCTGGGATGAATTGAGATGGAATTTGATACCTTGGAGCGCTTGAAAACAGTAAGAGAAAATATAATAAAGTAAAAGTAGACCTCTCAGGCTTCTCACTACAGAGAGTCAATTGGATTAAACACCAATTCCATCAGCCTTGTTCAAACACAAGACAAATCTTCATGGAAAAGACAATAGCAGCAACCATTAATTTGCTTATCAAAATCATCTTAGCTTTAGAAGCCTCATTTTATTTATTTATAATGTTGATGGGAGAAGGAATTACAAAATAGAAGGTTTCTCAAAAGGGAAACCAAATATTCTCCTAATACAATAGTTACTAAAAACTTAAATTAGAAACTAGTTGAAAAAGGAAACTAACTACTAATGACTTGACTTAATTAGTAACTTAACTCCTAAGGAAACAAATATAATTCAAATCAAATCTAACTAAAAAGGAAACTAACTAGTAATACTGTATGCATCCTTAGAGTCTCCTTATAAATCTATAAAAATGATCTATTACACTCAAAACGTATGGGATCAAAAGCCCAACATGTATAAAACTCAATCCTAAGCTTATTCCTAATTATAGGGTCAAAGGCCTAACACTCGAAACGAGTTCTTGAACCTTGACTTGAATAAAAGTTGTGGGGACAAAGAAAACCTGGAGTCAGATTGAATCCAAAAACTGAGAACACGCAGATATGTCAGCATCGTTAAAAGGATATCTTGCTATATTTACAACACCTGGTAAACTTACATCCTGAAAATATGAAAATGATAAACTAAATTCTTAAACATTTATTAAGTAGGTTAGTACATGCTTGCAATTTCCAAGATATATCTTCCACTATTCCATATAAAGTGTCCCCCCATCCGACCCCCAATAAAAAATGATATTATTATCTCCTTATCCAGTGGTAGAGCAAGTGAATCATAGATTTAGACGACACCAAAATATGGAAAGCTCAAATCCTCTCTTTTTTTTTTTTTTTTTTTGGTAAAGAAAGCTCAATTCCTCTAACCATGAATGATTATTTATACAGAAGACACTACATTATTCAATGTGCACATCAGTGAACTTGTAAAATTAATTCCATTTTGGCTTTTAAAAAAATAGTCTCTCCTCCAATGACACTTAATTTCAAGATCATGGGCTCACAGAAATGATAGACTACCCCACAAGAGTAATCACCCTAAACATAAAATCTCTCAAAGGTTCTAATATATTATTTTGTAAGCTCAGTACAGATAGGAAACATAATCCATCAAGCATAAAAATACCATTATTATTCATTCCTTAAATCATTTTATCCATTGAAAATGAAACTATATATAATACCTCTTGGGACTTTCCCAGTTTCCCTTCAATGATGGAGACTGAATCACTAGAAGCATGAAAGTCCAAAACCCAATAATCCTTCCTCATATATGACCTTTACCAACTTAAAAGATGCAATTATTTCCCACACACGTGGTG
The DNA here is from genome assembly GCF_013358625.1 of Macadamia integrifolia. NCBI lineage: Eukaryota > Viridiplantae > Streptophyta > Magnoliopsida > Proteales > Proteaceae > Macadamia > Macadamia integrifolia. The sequence continues at coordinate 34,471,422 of NC_056557.1, forward strand.
GATGAGGTTGCCGGCAGAGAGAGAGAGAGAGAATGTCTATTAGCAGGAAGAACGTAGATCAATCACACAATGTTTGTGTTGCTCTTGCAGGGGATGACAACCAGATATAAATATAATAGGAAATTTAACAGTAAATGGTCCCCTTACCTGATTGAAATGCAGTCAAATAGCCTCAGGGGATCGAATCTAACTTCAGGAATAGCTTCTGGGATCGAGACTGGCTTCTGGAATTTCTAAGATTGCTTTATGTTCTTCTGAGAAGAGACTGCTGTCCTCCCCGGATGCCCCAGTGGGAAGGGATAGTGGGATGTTGCGCGCTTCGCAAAGGGGGGTTTTTTAGTGGGATACAAATACGAAAGAGAGTTGTTTAGCAGGGGACTTTGCTGGGTTGGGTATGCGATGGGTCGGGAGAGGTGGATCTGCCCGTCTGAGAGTGAGTGAGGGGGAGCAGAGAGAGAGGGAGAGAGACTTGGGGGAGGGGGGGGGGGTGGGAGTTATCGCGAGAGGGGATATAAAGGAACTGATTCCCAGAGCCTCGTCTCCGCGTAATCCCAGTAGTTGATCGCGAACGAGACGAGTACGACGACCATGATAGAAGAATTTCTGTTCAGGAATTCGGTTCGTGAGACCATGGTTCCATGGCCCTGTTTGTTAGAAGAGAATTTGGGGTGGGAGAACCAGAGTGAGAGAACGAACGAGAACAATGGTGCTGCTACGTGATTGACGGTTTATAATTATTCGTTCTCCAGCAAAGTAGAAAGAGGGCAAAGGAGGAGTTAGAGATTGGCACCCATGTTGGGAGCAACTATCTTCAGGTTCAAGGTAAGAAATGGAGATGGGTTTGTGAGCATAATCGTTGGCGGAGTTCCCAAGTTCATGGTAAGAATTTTTGGGCCCATCAAAAGTGGAATTTGTGCTTGTGAAAATTATCGAGTAACGGAGATAAAAACGAAGACCCGACATTTTTTTTGGGTCAACCGGCCATGGAAGCCTTTACCTGATGGGGAGCTCTTGGCCTAGTGAATATTGCTTATTCTGGTGTTTGTCAGTAGTGGTATACAATCGGCTTAGAGATGGTTTCTTAAGCAGAATTTGTGGGTTTGGGAAACAATCGTTTTCAAGTTCAAGGTAAGTCTCTTGGATGGAAGTATTTTGAGTTTGGGGATAATGAGTTCATGGGAACCTGCTCTAAAAGCCATTGAATCGTTTCTTTTTTCAATTTATGAGTAAATCATTTTTCCAAGCATAGGTTGCATGAATTCTCCGTTATTCTGCTCGACACAGGAATAAAAGACTATAATCGGATGACATTATATGTCTATCTTCATCAAAACAAGTGTTGGTGGAAGGAGGTGGCTTTGAATCTGGGTTCAAGCTCTACTTCTCTTGTATGTCCCGTCCCACCCCAATAAATACACTTGACAGATGTGAAAGGATTTGAAGAGGAGATAAAATGCCTGGAAGCAAATGAGTCAACTTCACAGGTATACCAAGGAAGGTATTACCTTCCACTTAAAAAAAAGGGAAAAGCTACCCAGATCTGTCTCTCTCTCTCTCCTCCCCTTGGAAAAGTCCTCTATGCCCCTCTCCTCCTAGCCCTCCCATTGGTTTGAGTCGCTGGCTCCTAGAAAGCTAGCAACATACCTAATCTCTTCAACCTTCACTATTACCTTTTATGGCCATTGTTTCAAACATATTATTGAGGGTAGAATAATAAATTTACAAACTAATATTGTGCCAAACCGTACAGCAATATTCCTCTCTCCTCTATTTTGACTCCCATGGCAAGTCGGCAACCATCCTAACCGCTGCAACAACAGGAAATGCTCATCTCTCTCTCTCTCTCTCTCTGGCTCCGACTTTGATATGTATGTTGACTATAGAGCTCTCAATCGACAAACAATGAAAGATACTTACCCTATACTTCTTGTTGAATTATTGGATCAGTTGTTTGGTTCTTGTTACTATTCAAAGTTGGATTTACGATACGGGTATTATCAAATTAGGGTTTGTAAAGAAGATGTTGCAAAAACCCAACCCTAAAAGCAATGCATAAGGTACGTAATGCTTTACTATCAATGAAGCATATGGTTACAATGTTCATCCTCACACCTCTCAGAATTGCTTACAGAGAAAGTAAACCTCGTTATAAATATATAACGAAAATCCCTAATTTAAAAAAATACATAACTACTCTCAAATAAAAAAAAAAAAAAAAAAAAAACAAGCAGGGCTGCGCCCCCTACACCCTTCTATGCAAGGGGGCCTCCTACCCCCCTTGTAACCTCACGGCCTGCTTATCGGCAAGTGGAATCGTCTTTCTATTATGTTGAGGTGCCTACTCCCGTACTCCTTAAATTAAATTGTGACGAAATACAACGCATCATATACCAACATATGTCCCAAAGATAACTTTTAGAGCTTGAGTTCTTAATAATACTTTTCGGCCTTACCAATGCATCATTCACCTTCCAGGGCTTGATGAATGATATTTTTAGGCCCACATGTTATATTTTATATTGGTATTTTTTTATGATATATTGATGTACAGTAAAACTTGATTGGAGCACTTACACCATCTCAAGACAACTCTCTCCATCATACGTTAACACCAGTTGTATGCCAATTGTCCAAATGCAAGTTTTATTGTCAAGAGATTAATTATTTGGGGCATTTTATTTCCAACCAGGGTGTCTTTGTGGATCGGTTGAGTGCATGCTTGAATGCTCACTACGGTCAACTCCATCATCTTTACATGGCTTTGTTGGATTGACAGGTTATTACCTTAAGTTTATCAAGGACTACGATAAGATCACTTCTCCCCTTACATCAATATTCAAGAAGAATAACTTAACCTAGCTAGGTTGAAGAACCTCAGCTTGCTTTTAATAAGCTCAAGAAGGTCATGTCACCACCTTCTATGTTACCATCTTCGTGGTTGAATGTGACACATCCAGACGAGGCATGGTGTTGTTATAATGCAATCTTGTCGCCTTATAGCTTTCCTTAGTCATGCCTTAAAAGGATAAGCATTTGTCATATATTCCATCACATGGATTTGTGGGATGATTCCGAAGTAATGCTTCAATTTAAATTGATATGAAGTTACTAATCTGATATCAATTGACTAACTGATACAATGACAAAGCATATCTTAGATATGTAAAAGCATAAATAAATTCATAAAATTATTATAAAAAAGGCTAAAAATTGGAGTACAAATTCAGAAATGGAGAAAAAAATGAGTGCGGTCTACTAACCGCACAACTCTACAGTCACATGCAACTCGTACTAATGCTCACATGCATAGTCTTATAATGTAATTCTATTGTCAACCTCTCTTTGCTGCTGGAAATTCTTTACGATTTCAATAAATTAATAAAAAAACAAATCAAAAGATAGGAAATAGGATTAATGATCATCAACTCAGGAAGCATGGTGGAGGTTTATTTGTCAGTTTAATTCTACATCGACAAATACAGGGCAACAAACTCGGGATGTTAGAATAGATGAGCAGAGATTTCTGTGAATAGGTAAAGAGCCACAAACATCAATTTTATTCTAAACATACAAGTAGAAGAAAACCAATGTTATTTCTTTTCCCTCTACTAACATGGATTCAAGGCATTCTGATAAGAAATCTTTGCAATAAAAAATACATCACCTCAGTATTCACCACCAATACATCACCTCTAATACCACCCTTCATGAAGAGAGGGAAATTTAAACAGAGAGAGGTGGGACGACAGAGATGTCCGGAGGAGACAGGAACAAAGGAGATCGAAGTCCCGATCCCTTAATGAATACCAAGGTGAGAGTGGGAAAAAGATCCTCTCCGACACCATCAATCTTCCAACGACTTATCCAAGGGCTGGCAGTGCTTGGATACCATTTTTTTCAGGTGTTGATAGGTGTTGGGATGTGTGACCAAGTCTTCCCAACCCTTGGATGATCATTGGAGGATTGTTAGAGGGTGCAATCATTGGAGCGGAGCTAGATCTGAGGGAGTGAGAGAGAGGAAAGAGTTTGTGCGAAAGAAGGAAATTGTAATAAATCAGGGAAAATCTTACTTTAAACAAATTCATCAATATCTTACCAAAAAAAAAGGGCATATTCAACAATAGACTTCTATTTTAGTTAAGAAATGTGATAGGTAGAGAATCGTGGACTATCTATGTTGTATAATTGAGTAAATCTAAAAGTTGTATTGAGGAATGTAGAATAGAGAAAGAAAGAAGAGGGTGGTGAGAGTTTAATAAAGAAACTGATCTTTTATTTTAACTGAATAAATAAATTAATATTACTTTCTAAATATTAAAGAGAGAAATAGAGAGCGGAGGGGGTGAAAGTTTAATAAAGAAACTAATTTTAAATGAATTAAAAAACTAATATTTAATTATAAAAAAGAGCAAAGGGTACCAAAAAAATAGAAAAAAATAAGAAAGATGAAGAAAATTGATAATGAATAAGTTGAGGTATTTAAATAAACAATAAGGGTAAAGTAGTCCAAGAAAAGATTAACCACGAAGGACAAATACATGCACTTATATAATAGTAGTAGTATGAGTCAGGCCGAAGACCTAGATACCCGTTATAAGAAAAAAAAAAATGCATAGAGATTAGCACATATGTAATTCTCTATCTGTCTATCAGTTGAGATTACCCACTGAACCAATGATATAAGTAGAACAAATTAGTGGTTTTTTCTCTAAATTTTGGTTCATTCTGAATCCTTGCAGTTGAATGAATTTCCAATAATAGCATAACAGGTACATGCCTCTCTCTCTCTCTCTCTCTTTAGTTGAATGGATTTTTACTGGTATGCATTGTTTAATAATTATAAATATTTGATATTCTTCTATGACTTTAACCATAATAATGCATAAAGAATTCCCTATATGTTACATCACAAAAACTTCTCATGGTTTTAAAAATCTCTCACTTTTGCGATATTTATTTGCAACATAAAAAGAGATCTGATATTAAGAGGGTTAGAACGTAGAATGTATGAACCCCATGGTAAATAGCAAAGTTGTTGTGATATTTAATTACTACTTAAGTTATTTATTCACACTTCATCTTGTGGTTTTTTAATGATTCAGTACTACATCCTCTTATTTTATGTTTAAATTCTCTATAATTTTATTCTCAATTTTTTTTTGTTTGTATACTTTTGTTATGATGTTATTAATTGTTTTGTTTCTTCACACTGTGTTATATTTTAACACAAAAACTATGGTATTTTGTTCTTCACAATTTTCTCTCTCTTATATTTCTTTCCCCCAGAGCATATGGTCACACGTGCATTTTTGCTAGTGTATATATATATATATATTTACTAGTAAATACATGCGTGCAAATGCACGTGTAATGAAACATATTTCTTTTATGGACAAAAAATGGACGTTCATCATATTTTCACTTATTTCCTATGGTAAAAAATCTCAATTGATTTCAAGTATTCAACAACTCTTGCAAATATGAATATAAACTTCTATTCATAAATTTTTTTTAAACGATTTCTTCCTCAAGAGAGTTGCTCATTCTTTTTTTTTT
>NC_056557.1:34477179-34477268 GCF_013358625.1 Macadamia integrifolia
TATTTGGAAAAAGAAAAAGCCTTATATCAATATATTGATATGAAATAGCAAATCCTTTCTACAAAAAAAAAAAAAAAGAATAAAAAGAA
>NC_056557.1:34477625-34489933 GCF_013358625.1 Macadamia integrifolia
AAGTGGAGATCGTGGTGGTGGCTTGTTGCGCTAGTCTCCCTGAGGATTAGTTGAGGTGAGCATAAGCTGGTCCGAACACCTTGGTTAACAAATATATATATATATATATATATATATATATATTATAGAGAATACAGATCACCAGAGAAATAAAATTGACCTCACAGAATCACAAATTGTTTCACCCTAATAGATCCAAAACAATCTGAATCCTTCTAACGAATACAATATACCGAATTATAATATGAATTTGGATCTTTTTAAATAAGCTATTGATCAAACCAAGGATTGAAAGGTGATCAAGATCAAATTTCACTAAACCATTAGAGCCATGAATAGGTTAACTAAATAAAACAAAAAGAGAGAGAAATAAAGTAATAATTCCTATTTTGTAGGAGAAAAATTAGGTGAAGAGAATTAGTATAGAAAATTTTCTAGGGTAAACATACGTAAAACGTGAGTGTGTGTGTGTGTGTGAGAGAGAGAGAGAGAGAGAGAGAGAGAGAGAGAGAGATTTGCCATTTTGTGCTTTTATATAATAGTATGATAGTATGATATATATATATATATATATAAATGAACCATGCCAGTTTGGTGTAAGAAATGCCTAGACTGTGTAGGGTACGAAAAGACCGCACTACCCCTTGTTGATGCATGTTGAATATGCTCATGTGTGCCATCCCATTGGCCCACTGGTCTTACGTTAGACCGGTAGGGTTCTCTTGCCCAATATGTATAGGGAAAATGATTTATGTAGGGGATTGTGGGAGGCGAAATGACTACCATGCCCCTATGAAAGGAAATAATGCCTGCCACACCCCTATGAAAGGCAATAATGTCTGCCTTGTTTATGCTTTTGCTTGAGCTCCTATTGTCCCATGTGTTGGTGCAGGGGCCGTGCTCCTGAATAGAAAATTCTTCCCCATGTATAGGAAAATGTTTTATGTCAAGGAGCGTGGCCTATGCTGAAGCTCACATATGCCTATCTCCCTCATCCATCCTTATGAAATGACATCTCTACCCCGTATTGGAGGAAGAGGAGAGAGACCAATTACAAGGAGCGTTGGCGTAGGCTGACTTCATTCACGCACACTAGAGGGGTAGGGGGAATGGTTGGGAGAGGGGGGACACACTGCACCGTTTGTTGTCTAGAAACAACAAAAACAACTTTTCACGTTTTCAGAAACAAAAACGGATTTTTTGGTGTTTGATAAACCTATTTCTCGAAACGCTTTCTGTAGACATAATGTCACTAAAAAACCCAATAGTATCATCGGATGCCCGAAAGGGAGAGAGGGTTCGGTTGCCTCTTTTTATGTTTAAATAGTTGAGAGATTTATCATGCACAACAACATTTTTTTCTCTCAAATTCGTTTCTAGAAACGATGAAACAAGTCTGATTTGTTTCGTCAAAGTCGTTTTTAGAATCTCTCAAATTCGTTTCTAGAGATTTATCATGCACAACAAACCATCTTCGCTTGCATGGCTCTATGCCTAGCCATGTGGGGCAGTCTGTCGAGGTAGGGGTGTATTTTCATAGTCTACCTCATATGGTTTAGGAATATTGGTAGAGCGGGTCATACACTATTTTTCTTGGGTAGAAGCGTACAATTCTAAGTTCGATTCTTCATCTGTGCATTTGCGATTTATTAGAGAATTAGTTGAGGTGCGCATAAGTTGTCCCGAACACTTCAATTAACAAGAAAAAAAAGGTAGAGTGGGTGATACACTATTTTTCTTGGGTAGAAGCATCATATACATTTTTTTTTTTTTTGGTAAATAAATATCATTTAATTTAATTAAAATTTTTTTTTTTTGCAGAATAAACGTCTTATAAATTTTTAGGTGTAAATTAAGCATCATATACCTTCACTCGTTATGTTCAGTAATCAAGAAAAAGAAAATAGTACAAAAGACAAGATAAAACAAAATCATAATTAAATAATAATTTTTTTTTATGTATCTATCCTTTTTCTCAAATTTAATTTTTTTTATTTATTTTTTGATTTTTTTTTATTTCATTTATTTTCTTGAGTACCAAACATAAGCATAAATTTGACTTTTCCTTTTTACCCCCTAAACTGCATCCCATTTGGTCACCTCTTACAAAATCTACCCAAAAACTACCTGATAACCCACATTTGGTTCCCTCTTATAAAACTACATATTTGCTGTTTGAGTTTGCAACTACCCAAAACAGTGATTCTCTCTACCACAACCCAACCCCATCGATGCATCACTGCTGCTTCCTCTTTTCTTTTTCTTCATCTTCTTCCCTAGAACCCACTCTTACCCTGCCTTCGCCGTCCTCCCATCCCTGCTTCAACGCTTATCTCCACGACCATCCCCCCTCTCCTCCTGCAACTTCTTCTTCTTCAACCACCATCACCCACCCCTGCACCCCCGTCCTCCATCCTCCCCTGCCTTCTTGCCCCTCCCATACTTGCTTCAAAGCCTTAGCCCAGCCGCACCCTCCTCTGACCCCGCGACCACCCTCGAGCTATACCAAACAGTCGACAGGGCAGCCTAAAAGCCCGTTCATATTCCTAGTCCTCGCTCTCTCTCTCTTCCGTAACGCTGCACGTCTGCAGTAGTTCCCTGAAGGAAGATTTGAACAACTTATTTCTAACCCTTTGCGCACAAACAATTGAAGGATCGACAGAGCCTCCAACCATGAGCATTTTAGGGTTATTTCATTGTCTCACTTCAACCGTTAAAAGCCATTCCTCTCTCCTTTCCCCTCAGACAGACTTCGTTGCCCCAGAAACAGAGACCAACTCTAAATCTCTAATGGCTTCTTCACAGAGATCGATGTCAACGACGACGATGATGTCGAGAAGATATAAAGTCCGTTCGATCTTCGACAGATTCGATGCCAACGGTGACGGAGGCCTCAACCGCGACGAGATGGGTGCCCTCGTCACCGCTGTCAACCCAAAAGTCAAGTTCAGCTCCGATCAGATCTCCGCCATTCTTGACAAAGTTTTCCGATCGTATTCCTTTCTCATTGAAAATCCTTTAACTGGTCTCTCCTTCAAAGGCCTTCTTCGCATCTATGAAGACGGCGCTGGCTTTGTTGGCCACATTGACAGGGATTACTCAGCCCTCTTCCCTTCCTCTGAGGTCATCTCCAAAATCCCAAACTTTAGGGTTTCAGCTGCTTGGGCTAAGTCGCCCAACCATGGTTTCAAAGTCGAATTTGATAATACGTGGAAGCTTGTTGAGGATCTGGAGATAATTATCAGAAGAAAAATTAAGTCTTTTACTCATGGGTGTTCGGATATTAGTGTAGACTTTGATAAGAAGTTCTTATGGGATGAGAATTGTGCAGATTACAGGAAAATTTTAAAGGAAGTGAGGGAGATTAGGGTTGCCATTGATCGGAATTTGCAGAGGGAAGAGGCTTTTGATGGGCATATGGCGATTGGACGGACCCTGCAATATTATAATCTTCTTATAGAGGCTCTGCAGAGCTTCCAGCGTGCGGCGGATTTGAGCCCAATTGATGTTAGGCCGCATTTCATGTTAGGCAATTGTTTATACCATCTGGGGAGATTGAATGAGGCTAAGGTTTGCTATTTGTTGGTTCTGGAGTTGGGAGCTGAGACCAATTCGAACAAGTGGGTGGGATTGCTGCCAGATCTACATGTGAATTTGGGGATTGTTTTGGAAGGAGAAGGGATGTTGCTTAGTGCTTGTGAGCATTATCGCGAGGCCGCGATTCTGTGTCCAACACATTATGGGGTTTTGGGGCTCTTGGGGGGAGTGTTACTTAGAACAGGGGAGTATGGGGAAGCAGAGAAGGTATTAGAGAAGGCAGTGTTCTTGAACCCTGAATACACTGATGCCTATTGTGATCTTGGGTTGGTTCTTCGTGCAATGGGGGAGGATGAGAGAGCAATTTTGGAGTTTCAGAGAGCCATTGATCTAAATCCCATCCATTTGGATGCTCTGTACAACCTTGGTTGCTTGTTTGAGGACATGGGTCGGTATCATAGGGCTGCAGAGTTGTATGGGAGAGTTGTGGGGATTCAGCCAAACTATTGGCAAGCTCAGATGAACCGAGCAGTCTTACTTTGGAGAACAGGGAAAGGTGCGGATGCAGGGAAAGTGTTGAGAGTGGTCCGAAAAAAGATGACAAACAAGGATGAGATCTATGATGCAAGCATACAAATCAGAATGCAGATGAATAAGAAAAAGAAAAAGAAAAATCAAGGTAAAGCAACCAGCAAATTCACAAGGGCAAGTGAGAAAACCACAAGGAGGGACTGTCTTGATGATGCCTTTCACATCTGGGATTTCCAGTGGATCACTACACTTCATCTGTGTGATGTTTCTCTCCTAAATAAGGAGGAGATAGGTACTGGATCTGAAGAATGGGAAACAGATCAGAAGTCATTAATAAGTAAGGCAGCATTAGAGTTAATTTTGAGGAAACTGCTTCACTTTCTAAAACCAGACGATTTCCGGGGAACAATTAAAGCAGTTAACGAACAAATTTTGTCAGTCTTGGATGCAACCAATTCTGGGAGAGTCGACTTGGGCATGTTCTATGCTGTCATTGCTCCCATCTGTGCTGGGGAACCAAGGAATCGCAAGCGTGCCGCCTTTGATGCTCTATTATGGCGGCGCTCAAGGAGGAAGGAAGCTCAAGCTGAATGTGTAATAGGAAAGATTGATGCATTAATCTACATAAGGTACTTGAGGCTCATTTATTTGAATTTCCCTTCTCAAGGATATAGTACTGACCCATTGGTAGCCCATGAAGAAAAGGATGATGAGAAGACAATGATTTCATTCCCTGAGTTCCTCCAAATATTTGATGACAACAGACAGGGCTTTGGCATCTTGAGCACTTTGGTGAAGCTTGAAACCAATGGCAGGATCAGTTATGGTGAGCATTCTTGTGATTTCTCACTTCAGCCTCTGTTTGAAGTAGTGAAACGTAAGCTGAAGATATTTGGAGACCATTAATTATGTGGAAAACCCTTTTGAGGAAACTTGACCATCCATCTCACTAGATCTTCCATTTCTTTATCTCACATAAGTTGTAATCTACCACTCAGATTCACTTTACTTGTCTAAAGAGACAGAATCATTAAGAAGGCTTATCTGTTTATAAATTTAGAATTGGATCTTATGAGACAATTGTGTATTTTGATGTTCTAAGTCATGAGTACATTAGTTGAAACAAAGATTTTACAAGAAGAAAGAAAAACTAAACTAAAGGACCTTAAGAAGGTAGATTAAAGATTGTAGTTTCATCATAAGTGAGAGAATTTTCCTATACAAAGAAGTAAAGTGCATATTCGATTGTGATAGAAGTGGATAACACCTTGGTGAGAACATTTGCAATTTGATCAATGGTGGAGATAAATTGAACTAACAGTCGACGCTTGACAACCCGTTCACGCACAAAGCAAAGAAATCAATCTTAACGTGCTTCAACAAGAAATAAAATGTTATATGGGTTAAAACTTAAAAGTGTTTCCAAATTTATATAAAATTACAAACATACCACTCAACTCTATTATTACATTTCATAAAATTATATAAATTTGAACCATAATGGTAATTTGAGCACTAATGGGTACATGATCCTCAAATACATGGACCTACCTATGTCCACCATGCCTTGCCACATGGCAACTATTGAACTTTACAAAGCTCATCATGCTGGGTATATATGTAAACATGGGGTGACATTGAATTAGGGGTTGTACTTGAAATTTTCCCAAAATATAAAGGTAGGAATATTTGATATACCAACACCTTAATATGATACCAATCTGATATTAATCCAAATTGCTATAAAAAAAAAAAAAAAAAAAAATTGAACCAAATCGGCGGATGTCAGAAAAATAGATATGTTCTTCTTTTTTTTTTTCCTTTATTACCCTTTGTCCGTACTGATCCAACTATACTGCATAAGCCAAGAATCAGGAACGGACAGGGCTGGTTATCAACCCGATACAATCCGATTCGATTCCTCACTCAATGGTCTGGCTTAGAAGTTAGATCTTAGAACCAGACACGCGAACCGACCAAGAACCTAGACAGGGAACGAGGATAGCGATCCGTGTGAATCCAGTACATAGAATCTCATCCGTCAATAATTCTCTAAATCGAACGGCCACAAACTCTTCCTTTACGAATTCAAAATCTATAAAATCCTTCCCGCCTTCGTTAGAGTCCCACCAATCTTTCTCGGCCTCTCCCACTCTCTTTCTCTCTCTCTCTCTCTCTTTCTCTCACTGCAATTTCTCCAGTTCCTTCGGCTTTCACTGAGAGATCGAAATGGCGAGAACGAAGCAAACTGCAAGAAAATCCACCGGAGGAAAAGCTCCCCGTAAGCAACTCGCAACCAAGGCAGCTCGTAAATCTGCCCCAGCGACCGGAGGAGTGAAGAAGCCTCACAGATTCAGGCCTGGAACAGTTGCGCTTCGTGAGATAAGAAAGTATCAGAAGAGTACTGAGTTGCTGATCCGTAAGCTGCCCTTTCAACGTCTGGTTCGTGAGATTGCTCAGGATTTCAAGACCGATCTCCGATTCCAGAGCAGTGCTGTCTCTGCTCTCCAAGAGGCCGCTGAGGCATACCTTGTGGGTCTCTTTGAGGATACTAACCTCTGTGCTATACATGGTAAGAGAGTTACTATAATGCCCAAGGATATCCAACTCGCTCGTAGGATTCGTGGTGAAAGGGCTTAGTGATTGATGCCATTGTTGATTCTCTGCTTCATCTTGATCTTTTGGTTATTGTAGTGGTGTAAATTTGTCTTTGGGGTATGGTAGACTCTGGTAAGTTCTCGGGTATCAGTGTGTATTTATCACTTTTATCCTTTGCTTTTCAGAAAAAAAGTATTTTTATGCTGTTTTACTTTTGAAATGATAGGGGTAATTTCGGATCGATCAAGGATTGGAATTGGTCTCGACCAATACCAATATGATACCATTACTTGAAATCAAAATCTTGATTAACATTTGGTTGTTCTTGGTAGTGGGGTTAATTGGTCGGCCCTAATTGAGTTTGGTTGATTTTTCCCCTCTATTGTGATTGACCGTTTTACTTATTGGGCTTATGCTAGGTGGGCATCATATGGTTCATCATTAATCAGTCAGTTTTGGGCTTTAATTGGGCTTCATGAGCGTTCAGGTGTAGGAGTGTACAACTGTGCAATATTCTTTTTTTTATATGTATGGTGTCAATTTCAAGTCTGCATCGATGAGCCTGCCCAATCCCAACCAGGCAACTAGGAGAACTTGAAACATTTGATCGAGTGCTTGATTGGCCTGATTAACATTCGTTCTCAAATCCCACCCAATTAACATTCGGTCTTTCCCAATCAGTCGTGCCAAATCAAAAGCTTAAGTTGGGTGGGCATGGTACTATTTATTATCGGTTGGTAGGTTTTGGATTTAATTGATCTACCTATACTCGGGCTACATGGCCCTTATATGGGCCACTGGGCGTTTGATACTAAACAGACTATGCCAAAAATTGGTCTTCAAAGTAGTGCTGAAGGATTTACTAATAAAATGGACCATGGGTAAAAGGGTTAGGGTTTATGGGCATTGGGCAGGACTTGTCTTTACTCTTTATGGTTTTGGGGTAGAATACGAATTTCAAATAGGCTAACTGGTCAAGCTTAGTTGAGCTAAAGGGGTGGAGCTTAGATGAGGGCATAATCAGTCTGTCCTAGTTGGGCGATAAATGGGTTATGACCTTGCACCATAAATGATTACTTATAATTGAGTCAAGAATCAAGATTGAGCTCGACCCATTTATAAAATAGATCAGGTTGGTTTTGAGCTTAATCGTATGAGCTTGAAATTGATAGACTCAAAAGGTGCCCAATAGGGATAAATTGATTAATATTCCAACTCAGCCCGACATGTTTAAAGCTCATTAGTATGTTTGAGGCCCATTTAGTTTGATTATTGGTGGCAATTAAAGATTGACATCCAATTGATTGTTTATAAATGGGAACATGTTTAGCATATGAAGACCGATTACTTAAATAAGCCAATTACAGTGCAATGTCATAAAGTGGGGAAGCCTAATATGGCTTGATCAAAACTAGTCTAGCCATTGACATCCCTAGGTAGATGGTTGGCACTTTGCTTGCTAGAGTTAATGGCTTAACCATTGGGGGCTAGGATAGGAGGGACATTGGGATCATTTCCAAAGGGGAGGGCGAGAGTGATAGGTTGGGAATGCCAACAACATGCCCACCTTCCCCCCCCCTCCCGAAAAAAAAAAAAGGAAAGAATTAAGGATCGGTTAGTCTCCCTTTGGGTATTTGAAGGCATTTTCAAAATTCATCTATTAGGGTTTAGGTGGAGTGGGGGAGGAATTATGACCCTTGATTATGAGAGAATTTCTTCACCATGGATGAAGCAAAACTTTCTCCAAAAAATAATGAACTAAAGGCATAGTAACAGTAAGATATTAAGCAACTAATATCTTTGAATTGTGGTCAGTTGGTCCAAACATATTCAATAGCATTCTAAATCTAATTTTTAAGATCGAGAAGAGGAGTTCCATCTACGTTTGTTTCTTTTTTCCTTTTTTAGCAAGATCATCTACTGTTGTTTCTCTCCCACTAAAAAGATGATATATCAATGCACATAAAATTATCTTTATAATCATGTTGCAAAAGGAGTTGATTCTCTCCCACTAAATAGATGATATATCAAAGCACATAAAATCATCTTTACAATCATGTTGCAAATGGACTTTCTTTCTAACTCTTTGCTGATCTACCGCCACTATCTCTCAAATGAGGGGATATGGCTGATGACATTGATTCAAGAAAGTCTACATCAGTGTATCAGCTTACTTTTGCAGGGGAAGTAGTGTCATGGCAGTCTAATTTGCAGAGTTGTGTGGCATTATCAACTACAGAAGTTGAGTATGTTATTGCAGTAGAAGTTCGCAAGGTGAATTTTTGGATAAAGTGGTTTCTTCAACAACTGGGTTTGAAGCAAACAAATACATTGTAACAATTAGAGTGCCATCCATTTGAGTAAGAATCCAAATTTTTATTATATGTCCAAGTATGTTGATGTGAGGTATCACTGGATAAGGGATATTCTAGAGCATAAGCTTATAGAAGTTGAGAAGATCCATACTAACAAGTATAGTGCAGAAATGATGACAAAAGCATTCCCCATGATGAAGCATGACTTTTGCAAAAACATGGCAATGTGCTGGATCCCTCTTCCTGAGTCGGATGGAAAATTTATTGGATATCTCCTCACATGGAGGGGGATCCACACGTTTTGTCTTTGGCAGTGAAAGCCCAACTGCATGAAGGTTTTTTCACTCTCTCTCATTTCATTTTCTTCTTATAAAAGGTTTAAGGTGGCAAAGATTTATTTATTTTTTTTTATTTTTTTTGAACCCTAAGAGCGAGCTGAGCTTCCATGAGAATTATATCCGCAAGAAAAAAAATATTATTTTGGGTGCTCTCTTCGTATGGGTTGCAATGTAGCCACGTGACATCTTTCTCTGTGTCCGGGGAAACATGAAAGATGACAGCTCTTCCTATAATTGTCATTGCCAATAATGAGGTGAGAGTGTTATTGTTCTTGTGATTGCGCTTTATCATTTGGTGAGATATTTGTTATCCAAGAGTGAGTTATTGTTCTTGATGTTTATTGGTAGCCTCCAGTTTACTAGAGATGAACTTTATAAACCCATTATCTGTATAGTGGAAATTTGATCTGGACTAAGTCTCATGGTTTTTACCTTTTTCATTTGAAGGGTTTTCCACGTTAAAATTTGGTGTCACCTATTGCAGTTTGGCTTGATTGATTTATTTACAGTATAGATCTCTGCATTTTTTGTTGTATTTTATCTCTCTTGACTTGCACACAAGTGCTGAGAAATGGATTTATTTTTTTATTATTTTTTTTCAATAGGACTTTTTCCTTTGAACTCTTGGCTGATCCAACGCCACTCTCCCTTAAATGAAGAGAGGGGAAGTGAGAAGAGCAGAACTTTTTAATATCCCCGATCCAATAGGCTTAGAAAAAGGTCAATTAAAAAATAAATGATCAATGCTTTCAAGTGGAAAAGAAAATACTAGGTAGGGAGGGAACCAGTTCAATGCAATGTTGTTACCACCACCAAAAAAAGAAATGAATAAAAGAGGTGAAACGTGAGAAAGTGACAAGCAATATTTAATAAGAAGTTGTCACACGGAACACATGATAATAATTCAAGTCATGTAACTGCAAAAGATGCGTTATATATGGGTGCTTATTACCCCCCCCCCCCCACAACCAAAAAAAAAAAAAGTATATGAAGAATTAAAAAGTCTATCTATATGAGAAGACCAATGCTTGTATTAAAAAAAAAAAAGACCAATGCTTGTTAAGATAATATGCATGAATGGTTCTTTCATGTGCACACATGGTAGAGGGACCCCAATTAGTAGCTTATCAAATTATATCAAGTGTGATATTGGAAGTTATCTATTAATGGGAGAAGTGGGTGTAGTTACTTAATAGTTAGGGTAGTTAAATGGGGGGTTGTATTGACGGTTACCTTAATAGTAATGTGCATGGTTAACCAATTATATGTAAGTACTTGCAATCACTCTATTTATTGGATAAGGAATGTAGGTAGGAATGCATGATAGACTTGAAATGACAAAAGGATTCTTATAAGTTCTCTTTGGAGGAGGTCGTGGCTTCCTCTATTAAGCCAAAGACATCATCTTTTTCTGTAAAGCTATTTTATCTCCTTTCTCCCCTACCATATTTGATCTCTTTTTCATCTCATCTCCTCCTTCTCATGTTCGCGCATCAAGTGGTATGAAAACCTAACAAAGTGGGGTCAGTGGTGGAGGAAGCGAGTATGGGTTGTTCTCTTAAGAGTTTCTTCATCAATATGTGTTTCATCTATTGTAAAGAGCAAGAATGAAATATTCAATGATGGGTTTTTTTTTCATGAAGGAGTGGGCATGCTTGCTTCTGAATGTCCTTGAGGACGAGGACAAATTTTAAGGGTCTGCATTATTACTTGCACATGTGGCAGAAGGACCCCTATTGATAGTTATCAAATTATGTTAAGTGGGAGTTATTGGATGTAGTTACCTAGTAGTTAGCATAGTTAAATGGGTAGTTGTATGGGCAATTAGCTTAATTAATAATGAATGTTGTTGACCACTTACATCTGGTTTGGGGGAAGGAGGGGGCGGGGGGAGCAGTAATTATGACCCTCGATTATGAGAGAATATCTTGACCATGGATGAAGCATACCTTTCTCCAAAAAACAATCAACTGAATGCATAGTAACAATAAGCAACTAATATCTTTAAATTGTGGTCAGTATTAATGGTGGTCCAAACAAATTCAATAGCATTCCAAATCTTATTTTAAGACCGAGAAGAGGAGTTCTGTCAATGTTTGCTTCTTTCCCACTAAATAGATGATATATCAAAGCATAGAAAGTCATCTTTACAGCCATGTTGCAAATGGACCTTCCTTTGAACTCTAGACTAATCCAACGCCACTATCTCTCTCAAATGAGGAGAGGGGGAGAGAGAAGGGCATAACTTTTTAATAACCCCAGTCCAAATAGCCTTAGGGAAAGGACAATTAAAAAAATAATTTTTTTGGTGAATAATTAAATATATTAAAATGCAAAGAAAAGAAAATTACAAGGCTAAGATGCCATCAAGAGGAACTAGGCCCTGACCAACAACCAGAAAAAGAACCAAAACATCAACCCAAGTACCAAATGAAAACAACACACATTGTGATCATTCAAAAGACATCAAATCTTCCACTCAGATGAGCGAAAAAAATAAGGGGCAAAGTGAATACGATGACTCCTCTCCCTATGCATAGTAGAGATTCGAGTGTCTTCCCAATGAAGCTCTTCCTCAATTTCCTCTTCAGTATCCTCATCAGTATAGTTCAACTCAAGATCTTCCACTTCAGAGAGATCAACTAAGGAGGTTGCATGCCAATTCAAAATATGAAGGAATGAATTTCCTTCATCTGACTCCACACGGGATGGAGTTATCATCCACATTTGCAATCTCTCTGAAGTTATTATCAATTACAAAAATAATTGATGAATGCTTTCAAGTGAAAAATAAATACTGGGTAGGGAGGTAACTGGTTCAATGCAATGTTGTCACCACCACTAAACAAATGTAATGACCGGAAGAGGTGAAACATGAGAAAGTGACAAGTAATATTTAATAAGAAGTTTTCACATGAAACACGTGATAATGATTCAAGTCATGTAATAGAAAAAAACTTGGTAGTTAAGTATATGTGGTGCTTTATTT